>NC_090746.1:114365879-114370879 GCF_036898095.1 Palaemon carinicauda | reverse complement strand
AAAACTCAGTAAAAGAATTAGTTGTGGTTAGGTAGGCAAGTATAAATATTTATTAATAAAGCTTAATACCCAGATAACAGGAGATTTGTATATGATTTCTTAAAAGATCGAACGCTAACCAAGTCATTATAAACTGTCGTAATGCGCGCGTTAGCATTAAAGGCTTTGTTCTTTACAACTGGAAATATTTTTCTCGTCCTTTTGTAGCTTCGTATCCATATGTATTTCGTACCCAGGTGTTATTGGCGTGGCGTTTGTACGTGCTTTGGAGCTAACTCGGTGTTTGATATCGTTCCATATTGGTCATGGTTGGGAAGGTGAACTTATCGTGCTACGCTGAACTTATGTCAAATGAGTTCGAGTCCTGTAGAGGAAAACCTCCTCTTTTTGTGGGTGTCTTGCTATAATGCTTCTGCAGACTTGCGATTCTCTTGCTCCCTGTTTTTTGCTTTTATTATTATTATTATTATCACTATCCAAGCTACAACCCTAGTAGGAAAAGCAAGATGCTATAAGCCCAGGGGCTCCAACAGGGAAAAATAGCCCAGTGAGGAAAGGAAATAAGGAAAAAAATAAATGAAGATAACAAATTAACAATAAATCATTCTAAAATAAGTAACAACGTCAAAACAGACATGTCATATATAAACTATTAACAACATCAAAAACAAATATGTCATAAATAAACTATAAAAAGACTCATGTCCGCCTGGTCAACAAAAAAGCATTTGCTCCAACTTTGAACTTTTGAAGTTCTACTGATTCAACCACCCGATTAGGAAGATCATTCCACAACTTGGTCACAGCTGGAATAAAACTTCTAGAGTACTGCGTAGTATTGAGCCTCGTGATGGAGAAGGCCTGGCTATTAGAATTAACTGCCTGCCTGGTATTTTTAATGTGAATCGATATTTTCATATGCATTCGTAAGTTATATCTTTTATTTTCTTATGATCTGTGTATCTAGTTATCTATCTATCTATTTGGATGTCTATCTATCAGTATGACTTTTTCTTCTCGGTAAATTATTCACTGAGCCACTATATAAGAATTATATATTTTGCTTCACTCAAAATTTCATTATTTAGGCCAGCCCAGTGAGAGTCGGTATGCATACTTTTGAATAGGTAAACTACTTTAATTTCTCTCTCTCTCTCTCTCTCTCTCTCTCTCTCTCTCTCTCTCTCTCTCTCTCTCTCTCTCTCTCTCTCTCTCTCTCTTAAGAAAATGTATAAATGTTAGTTTGATTTATTCAAAAAGAAACTTAAGCAATATTTTTTAAATTTTACTTGAATGTATATATATCCTAAATTATTGTGAATTTTATGTAAATAATTTATATTGTTATGTAACAGAATAACCATTTTATAATGGAATAAAGGTTTTTGACTCTCTCTCTCTCTCTCTCTCTCTCTCTCTCTCTCTCTCTCTCTCTCTCTCTCTCTCTCTCTCAATGTAAGGATTGACGAAATTCTGAAATACCCGACCTGCTCTGCGCTAGGCTGTGTGGGGCAGCAGGTGTCTCGAGTCTTGACCTAGAGGACCCATCTTTTTAACATGGAGGATCAACAGGAGACCGCATTCCCCGCCACGGATTCCTGGCAACCATCAAACACAGAAGGTTCCTTTTGAGTGAAAGATGGATCCATGTCGCCGGCGAAGCCTTTGGACGAATGTCCTGAGGATCCCCATGTGTTAATGGCCCCTAAATGCATAACGGAGACCAGTGTTTGTCCTGATTCGAATGGCTGCGACTCTGCCACCGTGAAATTTGTTTGCTTTGGGTTGCGTTCTTTGTGTAGCAAAAACGTGGCAGGTAACAAGGCGGATTATCCATTCGCGACTTATTCATTATCATTACCATTTTTATATTTTCGCAAAGGTCTTGAGTTTTGGTTTATGGTGTCACGAATGGTGCTTTGATGGAATTTCTTTTCTAGTCGATTTTTAAATCGTTTTGCACCGATGAGTTCACAAATACTGGGATTGGTGTGCATATAGGTGTGGTAGCTTTAATAAAGGAAATGAATTCAAATATATTTGCGTTATTGATGTCTGATGTCTCAGTAGATGCTATGATAATAATACCTGTAGTCTTAGTCTTCCAGATACCTCCAGATCTTTGATATTGGCCAAATTGAAATATATGGAATTGGGGTGTTGATTTTGATAGCCTTCATTGATAAAGTTCTGCTATCATTTTACGAATTTCTATGATTTGGAAAAAAAAGCTTATTTTTACATTGCGTATCAAAAATGATTTAATCTGAGAACGAGAAAAAAAATATATTCCTTTCACGGAGAATCCATCTGTACAGTTGGCATCATTATTTCCGATGCACTTCATGGGAAGCGAAGGAGACGTCAGTGTACCGGAATTAATGAAGCCAACTGTACATGCATCCATCCAACGTACCACCATCATCCATCAGCATGTACCAAGAGAACAGTCAACCAGTTCCAGACCCCCTCCTCCATAGAGACGTCAATCTCTTCACGGCTGGTCTGGGATGGGATTAAAAGGCTCCAAATAAACTCGGACTTCTTAATGCGCCGCCTTTGCCCAAGACAACACAACGATAACAAATAATGATAACTGCTTTGTTTACACGACTCTGACAGGGCTCGGCCGTAAAGAGCGCCAGTGGATCTAAGGAGTTACCGGAGAAGAGTGGCTTTAGTAAATCACTTGGAGATGGTTCATGTGTCAAGAAGTGTATTTAACTATGTTTAGCTTGATTTTTATATATTCCTTAATGGCTTTGATACGTAACTTGAGGTATTCGAGTAACTGAGGTTACTGTATAGCTTGAAGACGTTTTTTGGATTCTTAGTGGAGAGCCGTAAAGAGCGCCAGTGGATATAAGGAGTTACCGGAGAAGAGTGGCTTTAGTAAATCACTTGGGAGAGGGTTAATGTGTCAAGAAGTGTATTTAACTTTGTTTAGCTTGATTTTTTATATATTCCTTAATGACTTTGATACGTAACTTGAGGTATTCGAGTAACTGAGGTTACTGTATAGCTTGAAGACGTTTTCTGGATTCTTAGTGGAGAGTCGTAAAGAGCGCCAATGGATATAAGGAGTTACCGGAGAAGAGTGGCTTTACTAAATCACTTGGGAGATGGTTAATGTGTCAAGAAGTGTATTTAACTTTGTTTAGCTTGATTTTTATATATTCCTTAATGACTTTGATACGTAACTTGAGGTATTCGAGTAACTGAGGTTACTGTATAGCTTGAAGACGTTTTCTGGATTCTTAGTGGAGAGTCGTAAAGAGCGCCAGTGGATATAAGGAGTTACCGGAGAAGAGTGGCTTTACTAAATCACTTGGGATGATGGTTAATGTGTCAAGAAGTGTATTTAACTTTGTTTAGCTTGATTATTATATATTCCTTAATGACTTTGATACGTAACTTGAGGTATTCGAGTAACTGAGGTTACTGTATAGCTTGAAGACGTTTTCTGGATTCTTAGTGGAGAGCCGTAAAGAGCGCCAGTGGATATAAAAAGTTACCTGAGAAGAGTGGCTTTAGTAAATCACTTGGGAGATGGTTAATGTGTCAAGAAGTGTATTTAACTTTTTAGCTTGATTTTTATATATTCCTTAATGACTTTAATACGTAACTTGGGGTATTCGAGTAACTGAGGTTACTGTATAGCTTGAAGACGTTTTCTGGATTCTTAGTGGAGAGTCGTAAAGAGCGCCAGTGGATGTAAGGAGTCACCGGAGAAGAGTGGCTTTAGTAAATCACTTGGGAGATGGTTAATGTGTCAAGAAGTGTATTTAACTTTGTTTAGCTTGATTTTTATATATTCCTGAATGACTTTATACGTAACTTGAGGTATTCGAGTAACTGAGGTTACTGTATAGCTTGAAGACGTTTTCTGGATTCTTAGTGGAGAGCCGTAAAGAGCGCCAGTGGATGTAAGGAGTTACTGGAGAAGAGTGGCTTTAGTAAATCACTTGGGAGATGGTTAATGTGTCAAGAAGTGTATTTAACTTTGTTTAGCTTGATTTTTATATATTCCTTCATGACTTTGATACATAACTTGAGGTACTTGAGTAACTGGGGTTACTGTATAACTTGAAGACGTTTGCTGGATTCTTAGTGGAGAGTCGTAAAGAGCGCCATTGGATATAAGGAGTTACCGGAGAAGAGTGGCTTTAGTAAATCACTTGGGAGATGGTTAATGTGTCAAGAAGTGTATTTAACTTTGTTTAGCTTGATTTTTATATATTCCTTAATGACTTTGATACGTAACTTGAGGTATTCGAGTAACTGAGGTTACTGTATAGCTTGAAGACGTTTTCTGGATTCTTAGTGGAGAGCCGTAAAGAGCGCCAGTGGATATAAGGAGTTACCGGAGAAGAGTGGCTTTAGTAAATCACTTGGGAGATGGTTAATGTGTCAAGAAGTGTATTTAACTTTGTTTAGCTTGATTTTTATATGTTCCTTAATGACTTTGGTACGTAACTTGAGGTATTAGAGTAACTGAGGTTACTGTATAGCTTGAAGACGTTTTCTGGATTCTTAGTGGAGAGTCGTAAAGAGCGCCAGTGGATATAAGGAGTTACCGGAGAAGAGTAGCTTTAGTAAATCACTTGGGATGATGGTTAATGTGTCAAGAAGTGTATTTAACTTTGTTTAGCTTGATTTTTATATATTCCTTAATGACTTTGATACGTAACTTGAGGTATTCGAGTAACTGAGGTTACTGTATAGCTTGAAGACGTTTTCTGGATTCTTAGTGGAGGATATTCGTACGTGACCCTAAGATTACGAAATTATTATTATTATTATTATTATTATTACTATTATTATTATTCTTATTATTATTATTGATATTATTATTATTATTATTAGTAGTAGTAGTAGTAGTAGTAGTAGTAGAGGTAAAAATATAAGGTCATATCCATTTATGACCCTGATATTTAACTTGTATAATTTGTCAAGTTATATATCTGTATATAACTAGAAAATGCAACTTGGAGTAGTCT
>NC_090746.1:114333379-114360879 GCF_036898095.1 Palaemon carinicauda | reverse complement strand
AACTATTTAATAGAACGTACAGTATTAAATAAAGAGGTTTTTAAAAACATTAATAAATATAATCATCGTAATTTTTTTTCGTTAAATGTTCTGCTGGGTTTGTCCTACCTCAAGGCAAAGTCCATTTCGAGATACTCTTTCTCTCAAGGGAGAAACTCTTAAGACTAAGCTGATGAATCGCCCTATTTGTATTCCACGTAGCGCCTATGAGTTGTTGAACTTGGTCGAACTTCTCCGAAGGCTGGACGGGGCATATACGCCTCTGTTGCCTCATTTACGCATGACCATGCGAAGTGCATGGACCCTGGCTGTCTGTGGCCAGGGGCAACGTCAGAGGGAACATGAGATCGTGGAATGTGCGAGTTGTGTTTGTTGGGTTTGAGAGCATGACGGCGGCAGGTACAGATGGAGGATAAGGTGGAGGAGGAACACCTCCAGCGGCGCCCCTCCTCTTCAAATGTTCTGTACCACTGACGATCTGGAATCTCGAAAGACACACGTCCTGGGGAACGTCGCTCCAGAAGCTTCACGAGTAGGAGAGCGGGATGGTATTCGCAGAGGAACTTTGATGTATTATTATTGTTGTTGTTATTATCAAAGCTACAACCCTAGCTGGAAAAGCAGGTTACCACTGACGATCTGGAATCTCGAAAGACACACGTCCTGGGGAACGTCGCTCCAGAAGCTTTTCACGAGTAGGAGAGCGGGGTGGTATTCGCAGAGGAATTTTGATGTATTATTATTGTTGTTGTTATTATCAAAGCTACAACCCTAGCTGGAAAAGCAGGTTACCACTGACGATCTGGAATCTCGAAAGACACACGTCCTGGGGAACGTCGCTCCAGAAGCTTCACGAGTAGGAGAGCGGGGTGGTATTCGCAGAGGAATTTTGATGTATTATTATTGTTGTTGTTATTATCAAAGCTACAACCCTAGCTGGAAAAGCAGGTTACTTTATTATTGTTGTTGTTATTATCAAAGCTACAACCCTAGCTGGAAAAGCAGGTTGCTTTAAGAACAGTAACAACATTGAAATAGATCTTTCATATGTAAAGCCTTATCAACATAAAGCGGGGTGGTATTCACATAGAAACTTTGATGTATTATTATTGTTGTTGTTATTATCAAAGCTACAACCCTAGCTGGAAAAGCAAGTTGCTTTAAGCCCAAGGGCTCCAACAGAATAAAATAGCCCAGTGTGGAAAGGAAATGAGGAGATATAAGCTTTAAGAGAAGTAATGAACAATATTTGAAATTAGATATTTAAGAACAGTAACAACATTGAAATAGATCTTTCAAATGTCAGCCTGTTCAACATAAAAAACATTCGCTGCAGGTTTAAACTTTTAAAAGTTCCACTGATTCATGTGGTGCTAGTAGTTTTTAAAGCGCTGTGTGGTCATTTTGAATCATAACTTTATATAGCTTGTTTTAAGGATTATTAGTATCTTATCAGAAAATTGAAGCATTTTCCAGTAGAATCTCAGTCACAGTCATTCAATCACATCCACCCCCCCAAAAAAAAAAAAATTCCCCACTTTTCATCTTCGTACTATCTTTGTTATTTACTTTATACAGGGATCCCTCAAAATTAACTGCTTTTCATTTGAGGATGCTGGGAATGCAATAATATTTTTGAGATGGCCTTTATTGGATTGTGGAAAACCCCCTTTCTTTTGTATGAGGATCAACCTAGTGTGAGTTACAAAATCTTGAACTTGCTGTGGTTTACACACTTTCTCTCTCCTCTCTCTCTCTCTCTCTCTCTCTCTCTCTCTCTCTCTCTCTCTCTCTCTCTCTCTCTCTATGTGTGCGTGTGGTAGGAATATGGGAAGTTTAACACGATATCAGAATCATGAAAATAGAAAACAATCTGCCTATATGGTGAAATATTTGTAGAGCTAAAAACGTGGGAAATTCGGAGAAGTCAAGTTTGTCTGCGTCCATCAGCAAACACACTGGAAAATAGATTGGCGTGTGAATATTGTAGAGGAGGAAGATTATTGTGGAGTGTGTTTGTTAGGGTTGACAAAGGAAAATACGCAAAATAAAACTGAAAAATTTTTGTTTAGGTTTAGAACTCCCCCCCCTCTCTCTCTCTCTCTCTCTCTCTCTCTCTCTCTCTCTCTCTCTCTCTCTCTCTCTCTCTCTCTCTCTCTCTCTCTCTCTCTTCATATATATATGTATGTATATATATATATATATATATATATATATATATATATATACATATATATAAGGAAAAGTATATTGGTATAAAGATAAGTGTCTGCCCTTTAATATACATATTCAAGGACGGAAGTATTTGGATATGGTGTATATCTTATCAGTATTATATATCATGGTTTAAAAAGCTTCCAGAATAAGTAATTAATATTGTATTGGATGTAGATGCATATGTGGAAGTCCCTTAGATAACACTCCTGCTATTGTGATAAAACAAAGCCTTTATAATTTTACATGTGAAAGGAAAAATGAAATAAACTACAGGATCTTTAGAATTGGAGTTTAGTGAAAGATAGAAAAAGGCAAATTAGACATTGGCTATGTTAAGTAAAATTTGGAAATTAAATCGCCTGAAATTGCGTATGAAAATCAGGCTATATATCAGCTTAGAGTGAGATTTGTGTTACTGCATTGACATGAGTCTTGGTATGACAATGAAACAATCTCCAACAGATTTAGTAGATTTGAGAACAAAGCCATCAGAAGAATATTGGGAGTTAAATGGCAGGACCGGATTATTATTATTATTATTATTATTATTAGCCAAGCTACAACCCTAGTTGGAAAAGCAAGATGCTATAAGCCCAAGGGCTCCAACAGGGAAAAATAGCCCAGTGAGGAAAGGAAATAAGGAAATAAATTAATAATGAGAACAAGTTAACAATAAATCATTCTAAAACAGTAACAACGTCAAAATAGATATGTCCTATATAAACTATTAACGTCAAAAACAGATATGTCATATATAAACGATAAAAAGACTCATGTCATCTTGGTCAACATAAAAACATTTGCTCCAACTTTGAAACATTTGAAGTTCTACTGATTCAACTACCCGATTAGAAAGATCATTCCACAACTTGGTAGCAGCTGGAATAAAACTTCTAGAATACTCTGTAGGAGAGATTACTTGAGTGCCTTATGTGGATAAGACCATAGTGAGTAGTAGATGGAAATGTTTTGGGCATGCTCTTTGCATTCCCCAAGAGAGATTAGTTCACCAAACATTTAACTAGGCTCCACAAGGCACTAGAAGAGTTGGAAGACCCAGGCCTACATGGTTGAGGCCTATGAAGCCTTAAGTAGATGATCAGGGGAGAAGTATTGATTTAAAAGCTCAAGATAGAGACGACTGGCGAAATCTAACCGATGCCCTTTGCATCAATGATGATGATAATGATGATGGTGATATGAATAAGATCCTTTCCCTGATATGGCATTTATGATGGTGTTACAGTGGGTCGTCCGAAGTGTCGGATTTTTATAGGGTTTTTTAGTCTCCGTGTGAAATCTTGGATTCTGCCGGGTCATGCAGGATGGCAAAAATTGCATTGCAGAGACGAAGAGTTAATGCCTCTTTAGATATTTGTCTGAAGCCAGCACATTAACCTCGGCTGTTTGTGTAATGAGTGGGTCCATTTTGCCGCGGTCTCTTGTCTCGATTTCTCACCTGTGGATGGGCCTCTGGATGAGAGAGAGAGAGAGAGAGAGAGAGAGAGAGAGAGAGAGAGAGAGAGAGAGAGAGAGAGAGAGAGAGAGCTCTTGTTTTTCTCTCTTTCAATTCATCCACCTGTGGATGTGAGAGACGACGGGCTAGTCTGCGTGTGGCTCATTCAATTTCTCACCTTTGGATAAAAGTGAGAGAGAACGGATGAGCTGATAATTTCATAATGGTGTATATGTTTTCTTTTCTTTTTTTTCTCTCCTTAGAGATGGACTTCTAGGAGAAACATTGTTGCTCCTGTATGTAAATCATATCCTACCCTATCCATCCACTTTACGAACGCTGTCTCGTTTTTCCCAATTCCATGCCATCCACCCCGCAACAAGGGCCTCCTCCATCACCTCTCCTCCTCCTCCTCCTCCTCCACCTGCTCCTCCTCCTTCCTCCACCCTGCTCCTCCTCCGCCCCTTTTTCTGTCCTTTGTTGTGGATGCAAAACTACAGCTTGGATCATCAACCTCCCAACATTAATCTTCTGCGTATGTTGTTTTTCCATTTTTTTTTTTTTTTTTTTTTTACACAGCCGTAGTAACTAGCAGTTGTTAGATCAATGTGAAGAATACCTTGATTTTCCTTGTTGAATCATCTAATAGTGGCATGATCATTTGCTATAATTACCATGACATAGATGTTTTCTCATTTTATATGTATTGGGTCCCTGTCTCTGGGTATTTTTTAGGTATACGGACATTAGATATTTGTTTAAATATTCAGTTTTATGCACTATGATGAAGTTGCTGTATTTTTAGAAATAAGACTACCCAACAGAATTAAGTAATTGAAATTAAAACAGTTTTTATCGTACAAAGGTTAAGGTTAATATGGTACACCATGACGAATTCATTATGTATGAGGGGAGACTAAGGCTGAATAGGCTGTGTTTTCTAATAAATTAATGAGATCCATCGTGTTCTCTAGAATTTATTGTTCCATTGTTTCTTGAGGGAGATGTATTATTAGACGATGACTTCGTAGACAGCAATATTTTTTTTAGGGAATTAGATTCCTTTTATTGTCGTGTTTCTTTTCGTTGTCCTTCCGGTAGGTTCACTAAATTGATTTTATGGGATAAACATCCTCGGTCACAGTTCGGTAAATTGAGTTTATAGATTTCATTTTGTAAAATCCCATAGCAAGTGCTTTAAGAATTGAATAAACAAAATGTGAAATGTTCAATTTATTAGTTTTATAACTAGTGGGACAACAGTTCATCATATTTCATTTCATAAAATCCCCTAGCAAAGGTTTTGCAGAATTAAATAAATAAAATGTGGTTCAATTTATTAGTTTATAACTAGTGGGACAACAGTTCATCATATTTATTTCATTTCATAAAATCCCCTAGCAAAGTTTTTGCAGAATTGAATTAATAAAATGTGGTTCAATTTATTACTTTATAACTAGTGGGACATCAGTTTATCTGATCGATTTCATTTCATAAAATCCCCTAACAACTGTTTATTTAGAATAGAATAAACAGATGTGAAATTTTCACTTTATTAGTTTTATAACTGGTGGCACACCAGTTCACCAGATTGATTTCATTTCATAAAATCCCCTAGCAACTGTTTTTCAGAATTAAATAAACGAAATGTTCACTTTATTAATTTTATAGCTGGTGGGACAACATTTCATCTGATTGGTTGTAACGCAAAAATGTCACCCAAATGATTTTCACCAGATATTGGTATAGCAAAAGTCGGTTATAATGATTTCATATATCAGTTCAGCTGGACGGTTCAGTACATTATAGGGCTTATTTGCAATAGTTCACAGTGCCGTTTTTATAGTTTACTAGATTTTCGTGATAGAATAGACTGCTTTATCAAGAGTACAAGAGATTGATTTGATATAAAAATTTGGCGGAAAGTTCACGTGTTTGGTTTTATAAAATAAAATGCTGTGGTAACAGTTTATTTGGCTGATTTTATAAAATAAACTGCTGTAGTAATAATTTACTCGGCTAAACTTATCAAATGAATTGTGGTAACGATTTACCAAGCTGATTTTGTACTATAGTTTTTTTGACAACAATTTACCGCCGAAGTGATATGGCAGTAGTTCTCCAGAATGATTTTTCACAATAAAAAGAAAAATAAAAGTAATGATAAAAGAGATTGATTCTATGAAATAAGATCCCGTTACAACTGTTCACCATATTAATTTAAAGCTATCAGTTGACCTGGCAAGATTTGGCATCAGTTCACCTAAGTTTTATATAAACTGCCTTGCCAACTGTTCACCACGATGGATTTAAGTTGCAACATTTCACACGAATGGATTTTTGCAATAAATGTTGGAACATGGTATTTCCAAAATGATGAAACAGCTTTAGAGGCTTATTCCTTTTGGGGGAAATGCCTGTTCAAAGTTTAATGTGTAGATATGGAAATCCATATGAACATATCTGAAATTTTACCTTATCCAGTAAACACATTCATGTTTCATTCCTCTAACGCACACGCGTTTCCATACTCTACTATTCGACAAACGTTTTATTGACATTAGCTGTGGCAAAGGCTGTGGTATAGCAGCTCTTCTAGGAGAAGGACACTCCAAAATAAAACCATTGTTCTCTATTCTTGGGTAGTGCCATAGCCTCTGTACCATGGTCTTACACTGCCTTGGGTTAGAGTTCTCTTGCTTGAGGGTACACTCGGGCACACTTTTCTATCTAGTTTCTCTTCCTCTTGTTCTGTTAAAGTTTTTATAGTTTAAATAGGAAATATTTATTTTAATATTGTTACTATTCCTCAAATATTTTATTTTTCCTTATTTCCTTATTTCCTTTCCTCACTGGGCTATTTTCCCTGTTGGGGGCCCCTGGGCTTATAGCATCCTGCTTTTCCAACTGGGGTTGTAGCTTAGCATTTAATAATAATAATGATAATATACTCTCTGTTTATTTTACGTGCCGTATGTTTTACTCGTTTGGCCAAGTTGCAGCATTTTAATAGTTCCTATTCGAAGCTGTCATTCATGTACAGCTGCTAATAATGAACTTAAATTTATTTTGGAATTTTATAGGCTTTGAGGATTTTACTTTTCGACTGGTCTTTGAACATGAATCCTTATGTTTATGGTTTAGAACACACGCGCACACATAAATTTATATATATATATATGTATATATATATATATATATATATATATAGAGAGAGAGAGAGAGAGAGAGAGAGAGAGAGAGAGAGAGAGAGAGAGAGAGAGAGAGAGAGAGAGAGAGAGAGAGAGATATATATATATATATATATATATATATATATATGTATGTATGTATGTATGTATGTATGGATCATGTATTCATATTATGCAGGGCTGATTATCGTGCAAATTATACATGCAATGCATCTGGTAACTTATGTATAAATTTTAGGAGGGAGGTTTTTGAATAATTAAAAATCCTAAAAAAAAAAAAAACACTACAGTATAAATAACCTTAAAAGTTACTTGAGTTCTAAATTGCTCATATTCTTAAAAAGATATATGATGGAGTTGTTGCGGAATGAATGCTGGCTGATTTGGTGGTGATAGTGGGCCTAAGATTGTTGTTGTTAATTAACTCAGCTGATTCATTCATTATTCATGACTTTGGATGAATGGATGAATGACCTGACTCTCTTCGCGAAATGAGGTCAAGTATTTTGACCAAGGGTTCTCGTAAACTAATTTTATCTATATTTTTGTGTGTATATATATATATATATATATATATATGTATGTATGTATATATATGTATATATATGTATATGTATACATATATATATATATATATATATATATATATTTATATGTATATATATATATATATATATATATATATATATATATATATATATAAAAGATGGGTTCGTAACTTATCTTGGTCCTCACAATAGGAAAAAACCGCTATTTTGATTCTCAGATGTTACAGTCAAACCGATGACTTTCAGGAAAGTATTTATTATATGAATTTTCTATCTATTCATCTATATTAAATTATATTCGAAAATGTAAATATTTATTGAAACGAAAGGTATCAAGCCCACGTCCTTCTGCACATGCCTGGAATGTGACCGTTGATATAAGTAGAGGAAAGTCATATACACATTAGTAATAGCGAATTGTGCGTAAGCATACCAAGTGGAGTTTGTGTTTGTATACCATTATAGAGAAGACGATTGTTTCCTGACCTAATATTGTCTTGTTTGTCCTCGTTGTTGGACGCATGGCATTCCCTTGTGTGCTCTCGCGTGGGTTTGCTCCCTTTGGTTCGATTGTCCCTCTTCAGCTGCTCTCTCTGTGTGTGTGTGTGACGGAGGGCTTCGCCTGAGAGACTTGTGCCCTAAGTCGTCGGTGTGTCCCTTTGGAAACCACGCGTGCCTTCTGACGCCAGGATTGGGGTAGGGGGAAGGCGACGCCCTGCAGGAGTAGTGCACCGTGTTGGAAGACAAAAGAATTGGGGTTGTGTTGCAAATATTGACCTGCAACGTAACGCCCTCTTCTCTGTTCCTTCGCATGCCCGGTGGTTCCCTTTCCTTCTGTGCCCATCATGTGGTGCCTTCTCTACCCCCCCCCCCTCCCCTCCTCTCCCGCTCCCTGGCAGTGTCTCTTAGTCGGCTCGAGCAAAACAGATTGCTGACACATGTCGATGTTTGCCTTTCTTCCTTTGTTAGTCTTGGCGACCTAAGACTCTTTTGTTGCTCCGTTTCGCTGCAGTGCGCAGGACTGCAAAAAAAAAAAAAAAAAAAAAAAAAAAAACACTATCCGTTGCTTCCATCAAGCAAAATGCCTGCTGCGCTTAGATGTTCGTCGCTCCAGTGTCACTTAACCCGCCGCCTGAACTCTATAGCCGGGCCTGATTCCTCGAAGGATGCACTCAGCTGGGGGTTGTGGACATGACATCATTGGTGCCAATAGTCCTACTCCGCGCTCTCCCAAGATATTATGGCGTGCCACGAACAATTGCATAACTTCGGTGTTCTCTTTCAGTGAGGATTGTTGGAATTTTTTTTCTTTTTTTTAATGTAGCTCTGCATTTTTTTTTTTTTTTTTTTTTTTTTAGAGATGCTTGTCATGATGATCCCATCCGATAATCGTTATGGATGGGATTTTTTAGGTTCGATTTGTTCATTATATTTGGCGGCGAGACTGACACTTTCGGGGAGGGTATTATTGACATGACGACATGTTCAGAATAGATTAAAACTGGCGACAGCATAGAGCCGACATATTAACACTAGTAGCAAGACTTTCTATATATATATATATATATATATATAAACACAGGGAAAATTAATTTGAAAATATAGATTAAGTTCTGACTAGCTTCGTGATGCTTTTGCAGAAATACAGTATCACGAAACAAGTCAGAACTTAATCTTATATTTTACTATTACATTTTTCTTGTGTTACTTTGCTTATGAGCATTACATTTCCCTGTGATTTTTACCGATATATACTATATATATATGTATATATATATATGCATATATATATATTTATAATTTATATATATGTATATATATGTGTGTGTATATATATATGTATATATACATATGTATATATGTATATGTATGTATGTATATATATATATATATATATATATAATAGTATGTGTATGTTTTGTATATATATTCATATATGTTTGTATGTGTGGGGTATGTACTGTCTAGTTTTTTTTTTACGCAGGACATTATTTTCCGAGCACGTTAAGGCCCGAAAATGGATCTTTTAAACCCAGCGTAATTGACGTCTATAAGTTTTCACTTCGGAATGCAGACACGCACAATTTGGACCCATTAGTCGCTGGTAATTACAAGAGTTTGACGTTGGTTGTTGGACTTGTGTTTGCATATTGGTTACATGTCTGCTGCTGGTGGTGCTGCCCCGGGCTCTGCTCCTCCTCCTGCTGCGGGAGGAGGCTTACTCTTCCTACCAGTTCATGAGCATCTGGCACACCTTGCTTCAAAAGGACTCCGGGAATCATTTTCTGTCCGTGGGAACTTTGGCCATGAATAAAGGCTTAAATGATTTTCTTAGTTGGTGGATGATGCCATTGAAATATCTTTTCAGTCAAGTAATATGTATTGTATTTATGTTATGTATCACATCTCTCTCTCTCTCTCTCTCTCTCTCTCTCTCTATCTCTCTGTATTTCGTCCATTGTGTTTATGTTATGTATCACATTCTCTCTCTCTCTCTCTCTCTCTCTCTCTCTGTATTTCGTCCGTGAAATTATATTGATACTTAAGTCTCTTGTCCCCTGTATGAGTTCTCTCTCTCTCTCTCTCTCTCTCTCTCTCTCTCTCTCTGTATTTCGTCCGTGAAATTATATTGATACTAAGTCTCTTGTCCCCTGTATGAGTTCTCTCTCTCTCTCTCTCTCTCTCTCTCTCTCTCTCTTTTAATAACTATTGGGTATTTTAGATGTTAGATGGTCCCTGTCGCACAATGTCTATGCATATTCCAACTATATATTTGTTTCTTTGCGATACGAGTTTGCATTTATCAGTCTGTCAGTTTTGCTTTTTCCTTAATGAGTAATCCATATGCAAAATCATGATTGGACCAAGAGATGTTTTTACCACGAAATAGGGTAAATTTAACTTTTGGGGTGTCAGAAATAATTTTTCTTATGAAGATAGAGGAAAAGGTTATGTTTTAGTGATATTTTCATAAACACGCAAACAAAAGCAGTTCATTCTTATCGAAGTAAGGCATTGTACATACGTACATATTTCCAAAATTGTTTAGTAAATATAATGAGTATTTCATCCAAGAAACTACAAACAGAAATTATTTTTCTTATAAAAAAGATAAGAGGAAAAGGTTGTGTTTTAGTGATATTTTCATAAACACGCAAACAAAAACAAATTCTTACAGAGTTAATGTATTGTACATACGTACATATTTCTAAAATTGTTTAGTAAATACAATTAGTATTTCATCCAAGAAACTACAAAATGACCTGTATTGTGACAAGAGAGATGCCAAGATGTTGAAACTGAATTTGCAAGGTCTGGCATACATCCAAATTGCCTGCTTACCTGTTAAAGAACATTACTTGGCGTTTGAAGGTCTTCACAAATGCAGAGATAGAACGAGTTTTTGTTTCTTTCCTTTAATGCGGTGTGGGCGGCAAGGAGGAAATGCCAGACGTGCCTTCACTACACATTCTCTCTCTCTCTCTCTCTCTCTCTCTCTCTCTCTCTGTGGACCCCCTACGGCCGATTGTGTTGCCTCGTGTTATAGTCTCGCCACTACTCTTGGTAACCAATCTCCTTCTAAGCGTTATACAACACATCACCACCACCACCTCAAAGACCTTATACATTCATCGTCCTCTCCGCTCATCGAAGGATCCTGTAGGATACGCACTACTTCTTGCTTTTGTTTCTCGTCCGTCCGTTTCTTGTGAGCGTAATTATTGACCATTTGCGCTTCCCACTTACGCCTGGAATCGATGCAGTTATGCCTTCGACCACTCCCCCAGACGCATACAAGCAGCTTCCTGCATTGTTGTAATTTTCCACCTTCTTCGGTTTGTGGCGGCCAAAATGAATCAAGCTTCGAATTTATGAGCCGACGAAAATCTTCCTTTCAGGGACCGATAAGAGAGTGGGCTTTTAATTCCGCCCTTTCACCCCACCCTTGTTTTTCCTCTGGTTCCTATTAGGTGCTCGTCTCTTATATTCTGGATTCTGTATCATGTTCTTCTATGATGTAGTATCTCTCTCTCTCTCTCTCTCTCTCTCTCTCTCTCTCTCTTCTGGAAGACTAAAGATGATGCCCTTTGCCATTCCACCCTGAGTCCTTTGAAACCTTGCATTCTAATTACCTTTTGAAATTAACGACGTTATGGACAGCAATGAAACACGAGAGGCAATGAGCCCATAAAGATTGAAACTTCAAAGCGTACAATTGGCATCCATTTTTGTTGATACCTTGGGGGTACTACCAAGGGACCAGTCCCCTGATGTTTCTTGGATCTCCATTCCCTATCTTTATTCACTTTCTAGAGTAACATTATAGTCCATTTCTTTTAGCGATGCATATTTGCACCGACTCGCAGCGGTTGCCCTTTTAGCTCGGAAAAGTTTCCGGATCGCTGATTGGTTGGACAAGATACTTCTAACCAATCAGCGATCCGGAAACTTTTCCGAGCTAAAAGGGCTGCCCCGCGAGTCGGTGCAAATATGCATCGCTAAAGAAATGGACTATAGTGGGTCTCATATATCTTCTCGACTCGAGGAATTGTACGCGAGGCATCATGCTTCTTGGCCACTTAAGTACTTTCTCGGGTAATGCTCATAGTAACCCAGTTGCATGAGTTGCATTAAAGCTTTTTATCGTCTCTTTCCTTCTTGGCTCGTCACTGAGATACTGTCACTACTTGCAATAGGATCTGAACTGTTGTCGCTTTTTGCAATAGGGTGATGTCCCATCTTTGCCCTCCGCGATTGTCAAACTTACTTCATTTCATTGCCTCATTGAGTCGTTGTCTCGCTGTAATTAGTCATTATATTTAATGTATTGAGTAATCTGTTTTATTTGGAAATTACTATAGTCCATTTCTTTAGCGATGCATATTTGCACCGACTCGCAGCGGTGCCCTTTTAGCTCGGAAAAGTTTCCTGATCGCTGATTCGTTAGAATTATCTTGTCCAACCAATCAGCGATCCGGAAACTTTTCCGAGCAAAAAGGGCATCGCTGCGAGTCGGTGCAAATATACATCGCTAAAAGAAATGGACTATTGTGTTAACACTAAGTTAGTAGTATAATCCTCATTGAAATTTCTACTTTAGGTTACACATTCGTTTTGGTTTTAATCATCTTTTATGTAGCATCAGATTTAATTTATTAATTAATCTGTTTAATTTGGAAATTACTAGTGTTAACAATAAGTTATTACTATAATCATCACTGAAATTTCTACTTAAGGTTACATATTCGTTTTGGTTTTAATCTTCTTTTATGTAACACAAGTTAATATTATTACCTGAATGTAACACAAGCTAATATTATTACCTTAATTTTCTATTACATTGTTTACTTTTTTTATAATCTAGAAATTATATTGTGATAATCCATTTATCTTTTAGTCGTAGGTTATTTTATATGAAAATATAATGAATGATTAGAAATCAAAGAGGAAACTTGCCCATCATTTTATCTAATGTAGATACCCAGGTACATTAGTATCAGCTTTTAGAATTAGATACCAATTTGCCGACTTTTTTTATCATTAAGATTTAAAACTCATGATAAGAACTTGATTAACTACTCATAAAGTCAGAAGATTAGGACAGCAACTACGTCCTCAATATAAAATATTTGCAATTTGGGTTGTGCATATGTTAACATAAAAAAAAAATGTTAATTACAATTATGAAGTTTCATTAACATATAAAGACTTTAGTATTGACATTTTAGTGGAACCTTTTAACCGTAAGCAGCCATTGTTAATAGTGTTTTTTGTTTCGTTTGCCTAACTACATCCTCTTTAGATATTTACAAGTTTATCTATTCTCTGATCCACGGTTGAATGAGAAGGGATGTGCATTTTTTATGATGGTTAGAGCTCTCTCTCTCTCTCCTCTCTCTCTCTCTCTCTCTCTCTCAGCCTGCTTTTGATCCCTGAACAGGACGAAGGATAGGACAATAAGGTATCCTATTATAACAATACTATATGGCTTTGTTGATCAAAGTGATGAACTGCGTATTGGATGATAGTCGATTGTTTTGGAGCTAAAGGAGAGAGAGAGAGAGAGAGAGAGAGAGAGAGAGAGAGAGAGAGATAGAGAGAGAGAGAGAGAGAGAGAAAGAGAAGTAAGTAATGGGCGTTCATTACAATTCTTTCAAACTATATACGATCATTTAACTGAGACCGGAAAGGCCTCCACCTGTGTGAAACCGTTCATCGGTTATTCGAAAATTCTCTCTCTCTCTCTCTCTCTCTCTCTCTCTCTCTCTCTAATAAAATAATGTGCAACACAAATCCAAAAGACGTAAAGTGACACAAAGTTCATCAGTGATCATATGGAATAAAAGGAAGAGCAAATCTTCACCTGTAAAACTATTTCCCTACAAGACTCTAGTAAGTACAGAGATTTCAACTCTCTCTCTCTCTCTCCTCTCTCTCTCTCTCCTCTCTCTCTCTCTCTCTCTGGAAATTTCAGCTCTGCCCTATGGAACTCGTGGTCATCGGGGCGCCAAATATGAGATCGTGTCTGGTAGCGTGTTATGGTAGGCAGGTGGGCGGGGTGGTGGTAATGGCATGCGTGCTATCCGACGGACATTTATGGGACGGACAGTGGTAAGCAACTACCTTCGGACGCCTTATAATTCAACGATTAATATGCCGTGTATGATGGCCCATTTGAGAGAGAGAGAGAGAGAGAGAGAGAGAGAGAGAGAGAGTGAATTTCGTCCAAAAAAAAAAGAATTTTAGCGGATGGCACCGAATCTCAGTTATTGAAAATTAGAGAGAGAGAGAGAGAGAGAGAGAGAGAGAGAGAGAGAGAGAAAAGTTAATTTTGTCCAAAAAAGAATTCTAGCGAATGGCACCGAATCTCAGTCGTTGAAAATTAGAGGAGAGAGAGAGAGGAGAGAGAGAGAGTGAGAGAATTTTGTCCAAAAAAAGAATTCTAGCGGATAGCACTGAATCATAGTTGTTGAAAGTTAGAGAGAGAGAGAGAGAGAGAGAGAGAGAGAGAGAGTGAATTTTGTCCAAAAAAAGAATTCTAGCGGATAGCACTGAATTATAGTTGTTGATAATGCCTTTTCATAATTTGTGTATTTTAATTTTTCTTCGCTATTAAAGCTTATTTTATTCACCGTTTTAAAACTTAATTGAACCTAATGCATGTTGCATTGCATTCGAACTTTTCTTATATATAAAATTTTGTGCTCGTCGAATAATAACTTTTTAAAAGACCACCGTGAATTTTAAAAAACAAATTTCAAAAGATTGAATTAAAACTTACAGGGCTCGTCGAATAATAACTTTTTAAAAGACCACCGTGAATTTAAAAAAAACAAATTTAAAAGATTGAATTCAAACTTACAGGGATTCGTTATACAGTAGATATTTCACCTCGACATGACCTTCTGACCTTTCGTCCCGATGTGCTGCCGGTTTTCTAAAATTAAATAATCGGATGCTATCTGATGGGTAAAGGAATTCCAGGAAGAATTTCTTACATTAATAACTATCCAACCCTTTGTTTTTTACCTGTATTCATTATTATTTTTTTCAATTATGTATATTTTGTTTAAATAATTTTCCTTGGTAAATTTGTCTTGATTTCCGTTTTTTTTGCGATATAAAACCCTTGACGTTGTTACTGTTCTTAGAATGATTTATTGTTAATTTGTTCTCATCATTTATTTATATCCTTATTTCCTTTCCTTGTTGGAGCCCTTGGGCTTATAGGATTTTGCTTTTCCAAACTAGGGTTGTAGCTTGAGTAATAATAATAATAATAATAATAATAATGATAATGATAATAATAATATTGATCACATTTATGACCTCTTTCTATCAATTCCTTTTCAATCATTTTTTAATATGCTTATAGATTTTATGTTTCTTTATCATATGGCTTATATGGCTGATTATTTTTTACTGTTTTTGAGAGAGAGAGAGAGAGAGAGAGAGAGAGAGAGAGAGAGAGAACCTAACAGTATTTAACAAGGTTCCCATAGCCCGGTTAGGTAACCTTTAAGGATAACAACTAGATTATCAAAAATAAAAATTCTACCTCCATCTCGGATTTTGAATCCTATCTGCTGGTGTTGACTTTGGACTTCACTTCCTTCCTATATATTTCCATAAATCGTGTCATTTACTCTTATTTAGTTATATCTGAGCTTAGGTTTTGCATTTTTGGCAGTGCGGGCCATGTACCATGTATAGGGCAATTATATTAGTGTATTATTATTATTATTATTATTATTGTGGTAGGAGACCCTCTTTTAGGCAGGGTGAGTTAAAAGTAATGGCTGCATCGGCAGAGTTTCTTTTCTTATTATTGTTAGGGGGACCAATATGGATAAGTTCTATTTGTAGAAATAGTAGTCATTGATGTCAAACCAGAAATAAGAATATTTGAAGTATTGAGTATTCGTTCCTGAAGATTGTAATAAGGAATCTCATCACAACTACAGATTGTTTTTGTCATATTTTCGAACCTCGATTGGTCTTGCTTGTGGAGTTGGTCTTGTATTTTTTTCATTTAGTTAGCTTTGTGTTCTGGAATTGTTTTTATTGTATTTTTACTTATGGTGTGTTAGTATATCACATTCACATTTGTGATGGATTTTTCGCTATTCAGTAATAAGGAATCTCATCACAACTCCATATTGCTTTTGTCATATTTTCGAACCTCGATTGGTCTTACAAGTAACACCTTCCTCTTTCTTCTGTTACATTCATATACGACCTGATTTTGAGTTGTTTTTAGATGTAAGATTCACGTGGTTAATTAAACAACATGATTACAACTTTGTAACCCTTCTCTCTCTCTCTCTCTCTCTCTCTCTCTCTCTCTCTCTCTCTCTCTTGGAGCAGTAATTTAACAGTTTTGCTCACGATAATCATGAATGGTGTCTTGACTTTTCGACAGGTTAATGAGATCTAATTGCCATTAATACCCTACACTACGTGGTGCTAAGTGGCAGGAGAGAGTCCTATCGAGTCTTGTCGGAGAATAACACACACGCACGCACACACGCACGCACGCACGCACGCACGCACGCACGCACGCACGCACACACACACACACACACACATATATATATATATTATCTATATATATATATATTTATATATATATATTATATATATATGTATATATATATATATATATATTTATATATATAAATTATATATATATATAAATTATATATATATATATATATATATAATATCAATATTCTATCTTCTTGTAATTTGAAAAGTTGTGGCATTGTCTGTCGCACTTTGATGGTCACACATCCAAGGATTGTTCATTTTCAACAGTCATATCGGAGTATCCTATGTCCCTGAACAGGGTCATACTCAATAAAAGAGTTGTGAACCCCTTTGGAGAAGATAATCATTTTGAAAGTATAAAACGTACTTGGACGAAAAGTGAAAGTGTATCAAAATTATATTCTTTTGAGGGTGAGAAGTCGGTAAATGCAGTTTATTCATATGAAGAATCGGGTGGCACACTTTTCAATACTTATTTTTATATTCATCGAACATCATTACATAACACTAGGCAACTACCAAGTATCTTTTTCCCCATGCTAGCAGCGCACCCTTGGGTAACCGAGTCATTGGCTACCAAAGTGACCTGACCGCCGATTTGCATACAAACACAAGAAGTTAATTGCAATGCCTTTCTTTTATCTCGATGGACCATTGTATTTTATCGGGGAAATAACTTAAATATGGAAGGATAAACGCACCCCTTCTAAAAGCTAGAGATAATCTAATGAACCCCAACTAGTGTAGGAAGTCCCACCAGAAATCCTGGTAGCCGTGCAACCTTAAGACTATGGTTAATTTTTCACGGCTATGGCATTGAATACAAAATCAAACCTTTTTTTGTTCCAGGGTCAATATTATCCCTTTTTTTTACTCCGCCCACTTTTTTTTTTTACGGCGTTGGGCTGCGTGTATAAATTACAAGGATTAATATTGGATGCATCGGTGTTCTTCATGAATGATAATTGGTGGCTTACTGAGGTCTTTTTTTCCCTTCGGTGTGATGCAAGTGGTTCGTCGGCTTAGAAGGCGTGCATCTATCATGTTGGCTATCGTATTGTGTGTTATCGACTATCTGATATAATAGTTAATTCTTCCTTGAATTATTTCGCCTCTCTCTCTCTCTCTCTCTCTCTCTCTCTCTCTCTCTCTAATAGTATTTTTATATTACTACACAAGATTTCATATCGCTCCCAGTTGCAAATATCTTCAGAAAATATTTTTCGAGTTTGAAAAGCATCTTTTAATCTCCCCTCTTAAGAGATAAGCTTTATTCATCTTTTAATTTCCCATCTTATGGTATTATCTATATTCATCTTGTAATGTCCTTTCTTAAGGTATAAGCTTTATTAATCCCTAAATTTCCTCTCTCAAGATATAAGCTTTATTTATATTTTTATTTCCCCTCTTAAGATATAAGCTTTATTCATCTTTTAATTTCCCCATTTCAGATATAAGCTTTATTCATCTTTTAATTTCCTCTCTTAAGGCTTAATCTTTATTCATCTTTTAATTTTCTCTCTTAAGGAATAATCTTTATTCATCTTTTAATTTCCTCTCTTAAGGCTTAATCTTTATCCATCTTTTAATTTCCTCTCTTAAGGAATAATCTTTATTCATCTTTTAATTTCCCCACTTAAGGAATAATCTTTATTCATCTTTTAATTTCCCCTCTTAAGATATAAGCTTTCTATTGATAAAAGTATCATCCCAAAAAGTATGAGGTAATCTCGAAGTTCTGATTTCATTGCAGCTGTTACAAATATACACTTAAATCTGTACACCCACACATTACCCACATTTGCGTGCGAAGTTTTCCTGGTGTGTCGTCCTCTACACTTTAGAGATGAGTGTATCGTCCAAGCTGCATTATCACAGCTTGTCAGGTTCAAGAACAGGTTCTCTTGGGTAACAGGATAAAGCTTTATTTGGTTTCATGGGAGGCGCAGCAGTAAGTGAAGAATGTTGCTTGCAAAGAGTCATTGTGCTTTGAATTTTGGGTCGTGAAAGTATCTGCTTTTGTGGGTGTGTTTGCTTGTGGAGTTGGTCTTGTATTTTTTTTATTTAGTTAGCTTTGTGTTGTGGTTTTTTTTTTTTTTTTTTTTTTTTTTTTTTTGTATTATTACTCACGGTATGTCAGTATATCACATTTGTAATTGATTTTTCGATATTCATGTTTCGTATTTGTCTTTGCGTCTCTAATTAGCTTAATATTTAATTTGATTGTTTTCTCAATGTGTTATTCGGTAGTGAATATTTTATGCATTCTTAGTTTGTTTTTGTATGGATGGATTGATTGAATCCAAATAAGAGATATGAATCGTTGCGGGACTGTAAATTCTGTTTGTGTTTTCATACGTCAGAAATAATTAAAGGGGAACCTGACAGTTATCCTTTTGTCGGCGTAATTTACTACAGAGTGCATTGTAATTGTATGAGGATAAATAACGCTCGGATGAGATCCCTTGGCAGTTATAATTCCGACCTTCTCCTCAGGATCCCCCCCCCTGAAGAGCCTGCCAATGTGGCCCCTATTGACTCCTATCCAGAAGTGTCAGTTTCCTTTGCCTTTCGCGTCTGGTAATCCATGGCGGCTCTTTTCTTAAATTTTTTACTCCTTTACCACCTGAGGCGTCATGATCGATGCATCATGTGACTTATTATATTTCTCTTCCTCGACACTTACATTTTCATTTTATAACTATTAAATAAATTTGCTTCACCAACAAGAGATCGCAGATGGAAATATATATTTTTCACTCGTTTTCTGAAAAAGTTATTATGCTCACGTTCTATGAATTAAAACATGTTGATTAGTTTTCTTTGGTGTGTCATGGCCAAGACAGAGTTAGGAGCTCAGATCCAGCATTTTCGTTCCAAAATACTGGACAGGAAGTGGAAGTGGCCATTCTTTACAGAAACTATATTTAAAAGTGAATGTATATATATATATATATATATATATACACATACATACATACCTACATACATACACACACAATATATATGTGTGTGTGTGTCTGTTTGCACATTAGGTCAGAATTTGTGTGAGATACATACCTTAACCAAGTCCATAGATGATGAGCGAAAGCTGTAAAAAGTATTCTGTTTAACTTACAAAAAAAAATATACATATACTCATCTTTTACCATATTGCAGTTTTTTTTTATTTGCATAACGTAAGAAAGTACGACATGTAACATAGCTAGTTCACCTTTGTTTCAAACGACCTTGTCCGAATGGTCCAAGATTCGAGGCAACGTCTGCGTGGTATTTACGGTGCTGATGACGGCGATTTATACGCCTTAGACATCGGTCGGGGTCTTCATAAAGCCTAAGGGAAAAATAGTCTCACCGATTACGGTCGTAAATTACCAAGTTTATGAGGCAGGGAAGAGGAGAGACTGGCTGGGATCTGTTCGAAGAAAAGGAAGAAGGGAGGATGGCTCTCTTCCGATGATGGAACAGGGTTGAAAACTGCAATCATATATATATATATATATATATACATATATATATATACATATATATATATATATATATATATGTATATATATGCACATATACATTTGAAATTTCTGCATGTTTTGAATTATCAGGTTTTTTACATTTTTATCAGAAATATCTACCAATGATGAAAGATCCAAATTTTCAGTTGATACCTAATTTTTAATATATAATAAATTGTTAAAATGATGAATAGATTTTGGCATATCGGAAAATTTTCATCCTTGATTATTTTCTTTGATTGGCTTTAGCAAATATATTAGTGTACATAAAATGGAAAACATAATTCATTTAGTAAGTAGGAAGGAATCCTCAGTGAGTTTGGTATAAAGGGATGGAGTTAAGATCTGGATAAGAGGGAGGGGTATGGGAACTATAGTCCATTTCTTTTAGCGAGTCATATTTGCACCGACTCGCAACGGGGCCCTTTTAGCTCGGAAAAGTTTCCTGGTCGCTGATTGGTTAGAATTATCTTGTGCAACCAATCAGCGATCAGGAAACTTTTCCGAGCTAAAAGGGCACCGCTGCGAGTCGGTGCAAATATGACTCGCTAAAAGAAATGGACTATAGGGAAGAGGCAGAGACTGAATAGGGGTATGGATATTACTAGGGGTATTATGGGTTAAATACCCGGTCGAGGTAGGTGATAGGAACGAGAGATAAGAGAGATTGCCAGGATATTGATGGGGTTGTAATTGCCTCGGTGGATTGTTCCTAAAGAAACTTCATTAGTCTTTGTTGAGGAAAGAACGATCTTTCTCTCCTTTGGGCAATAGGTGACCGACATGCAACTCCTCCTCTTGCCCATTTCTCTCCTTATCAATGTATGTGTTGGTATTTCTCTCATTCTGGTGATATTTTCTTGGTATTTCTCTCATTCTGGTGATATTTTCTTGGTATTTCTCTCATTCTGGTGATATTTTCTTGGTATTTCTCTCATTCTGGTGATATTTTCTTGGTATTTCTCTCATTCTGGTGATATTTTCTTGGTATTTCTCTCATTCTGGTGATATTTTCTTGGTATTTCTCTCATTCTGGTGATATTTTCTTGGTATTTCTCTCATTCTGGTGATATTTTCTTGGTATTTCTCTCATTCTGGTGATATTTTCTTGGTATTTCTCTCATTCTGGTGATATTTTCTTGGTATTTCTCTCATTCTGGTGATATTTTCTTGGTATTTCTCTCATTCTGGTGATATTTTCTTGGTATTTCTCTCATTCTGGTGATATTTTCGTGCAATACAACGAACGGAAATCGGATGTATTTTACTATTCCTAAACGTGATTTATAATTCTATCTTATACAGTAGCTTTATTTTAAAGGTTTAAAGGTCACTCATGAATGGCAGAGCCATGGAACAGATTATTACTCTAGCCTCCTCCATCGAGTTATGACCAGGGAGGGCCAGGCAATGGCTGCTGGTGACTGCAGGTAAACCCATAAGTTCCCCCAAGTCGAACCCGTAGTTCACGAATGGTGAGGTTGCAGACACTACCAGAAACTATCGAGTTTGAGTTGGATTTGAACTCCCGTCCAACAGATTCCGAGACAGTGGCGTTTCCAATGGGCTACCTCAACTCTGAGGTGGTCATAACAACCGGTATTAATTTTTAAAATATGTTTAAGGTTTCTAGACAAACTTCTTGAATTATTTGTTTCAACCTTTCCTCCCCCCTCTCGCTATATATATTTTGCTGTCCCTCAATGATTAAGTAATACCCAAATTTGGTAGAGAGAGAGAGAGAGAGAGAGAGAGAGAGAGAGAGAGAGAGAGTAAAAGTCAAAGTCAAAGTCAAAAACTTTTATTCCATTATAAAATGGTTATTCTGTTATATAATATAAATTATTTACATAAAATTCACAATAATTGGATTGTAAAAATCTAGGATATATATACATTCAAGTAAAATTTAAAAAATATTGCTTAAGTTTCTATTTGAATAAATCAGAACTAACATTTATACATTTTCTTATTTCTAGAGGTAGTCTGTTCCAGCAAGCTGGGCCCCTCATTGCCATTGAGCGTGAACCCAAATCCGTTCGATAGCTGTCTACAGATAGATTTTCATTCTGTCTGGTTAATGCTTTCCTACAGTTACCAACTGTAGGAAATGTGTAGAGAGAGAGAGAGAGAGAGAGAGAGAGAGAGAGAGAATATATAATGAGTAGCTGCACGATATTTGTATGGGAAGCCGTCTCCTTGCTTGGCCAAGGTGATGCCGACGTTGTTGTTGTTGATGACCGAAGAATTCGGCGGGATATCTTTCATCCTGGGATTCATGAAAATCAAATTAGACGTCATTGTCGGCATACGAATACGATCGCCGCAAAATCTCTCCCCCAATAATAGTTTTTGGATGGGTCGTAATGGGGTATACATTTGCAATAGGTTATTATGATTCAAGATGAAGAAGAGGTGGGTTTCTCGTGTATCCTTAGAGGTCGCTTACATTTTTGGAAAGTAGTTTTAGTTGTTAATCTTATTCATGGGACAAGTAAACAACTTGATTCTTAATCTGTTTTTTTTTTTTTTTTCATTTCAAAATATTACAGAATATCGTATATATCTATTGGTAAAGGTCAACAGTTTCGTAAATAAAATTGTTAATATGCTAGGAAATCTTAACTATTCGATTAAATGTACTTACCTTATGTCAAGCCTGACAATTCTCTAAAACATAAGTTTTTGCCATCCATGTTCATCTTAGGACGTACAATTTCATTTAGTATTTACTTCTGATGATACCCCACCCATAGCCTTTGACTTACTTTAGTTAATTCTATACCTATGCACCGTTCTTCACAAACATGATCTTTTAATGAAAACTTTACTATTATTGCCAATAAGTTTGAGGTTCTGTAATATTTCTATAAGAAAATTACCTTTAGAATTTTTTTTATTGATGAAAATCGTTTTTTGAACAAAAAAGGAGATATTTTCCAGATTTAGATTGCAATGTAGGAAGCTCATCTCCACGTCAGGATTCGAAGCTCTATTTTGTAGGTAAACGGTTCAAGGCTACATACAGCATCTTCGCGATTGTAAAGCATCCAAACCATCTGGGTCATTAATCCATTTGAAAAGTAAAGCATTAAGGAAGAGAAAAGCGAAAAAGAACATGAATTTCAGAGCTGAAGCTGCTGGCGGGGGGGGGGGGGGGGGGCTGTTATTAGTTAAGAATCAGATAATCCTTTGAAATACGACAGAGATGCGTTGTCTTAGTATGCTCTTTATGCACCATTGCTCTCGAAGTGCGTGTTTTGTATGAACAGTTGGTAGGGTTGTCCTCCAGAGGTCGATGGGACGACTTTGCTTCGATTAAGAGATAATGGCGAAGAAGAGAAGATTTTAAATGGACCTAACCCCCCCCCCTCCTTTTTTTTTTTTTTTTTTTTTTTCTGATTAGAATCACTATATCGTTTTCACCATATCGTTTTGGTACCTTTTCGGACATTACTAATTTGGCCTCTTGTGAGTTGTACTGCCTAATCTTGAGTCAGATTTTTTTTATATATATATAAAGTCTTCTCTTACAGAGAAGATACCAAACCAGCCTTTCAGAAATGTTCTTTCTTCCTGTGGAATCACCAGCGACCAATAGAGAAAGGAATACCGTCCTTTGTACAATCGTTTTTTTTATTTATATATTGGTACGATGCAAATATGTTGAGCGTTTATATACCTGTGGAATTTAGTTAGAAACAATGAACGATTATATTTTCATTGATTATATAATACAATCAACGTTTTATAATTTCATTGAGTGTATAATACAATCAACGTTTATATTTTCATTGAGTGTATAATACAATCAACGTTTATAATATCATTGAGTGTATAATACAATCAACGTTTATAATTTCATTGAGTGTATAATACAATCAACGTTTATAATTTCATTGAGTGTATAATACAATCAACGTTTATATTTCCATTGATTATGTAATACAATCAACGTTTATATTTCCATTGATTATGTAATACAATCAACGTTTATATTTTCATTGATTATATAATACAATCAACGTTTATAATTTCATTGAGTGTATAACACAATCAACGTTTATATTTTCATTGAGTGCATAATACAATCAACGTTTATAATTTCATTGAGTGTATAATACAATCAACGTTTATAATTTCATTGAGTGTATAATACAATCAACGTTTATATTTTCATTGATTATATAATACAGTCAACGTTTATATTTTCATTGATTACATAATACAATCAACGTTTATATTTTCATTGATTATATAGTACAATCAACGTTTATATTTTCATTGATTATATAATACAATCAACGTGTATAATTTCATTGAGTGTATAATACAATCAACGTTTATATTTTAATTGAGTTTTCCAGGTATGTTGCCCCTTGAATCTTTTTAGAATCACTATATCGTTTTCACCATATCATTTTGGTACCTTATTGGACATTACTAACTAGGTCTCTTGTGAGGTATATATATATATATACATATATATATGTGTATATATATATATATATATATATATATAAAGTCTTCTCTCACAGAGAAAATACCAAACCAGCCTTTCAGAAATGTTCTATGATTTATTTGATGAATTAAAGGAAACTACAGCGTATCATAAACCCATAAAATAAAGGGCAATAATTGAAGCTGTATGAATCCTTGACATATTATCTGAAAATTTTCAAATCATTAATGTTTTCCCTTTTTGAATAATATTTTAGAATATACATTTAGCTTCTATATATTAGAGATTATGTTGCTTGCCGTGTTATATATTCTATCAAGCTTTTTGTAAATGTTCAACTCGATTTTTAACATTATTGCTGCAATTATGAAATAAACTGGTTATGATCGCTAATATGTTCTTTGAATTTGTAAGATGTTCTTCCATTTTTCTGTTTTCATCGATTCCTTTAGGTAGTAGTAAATTCATTTGAATGGATTTTCCCACAATATTCAGGTTTCGAGAAGATTGTATTAAATAAGTGTTAGATGCTGACAATTTAGCTTCTTTAATATATATCTTGAGCCTATGTGAAGTATTTAAAATGGTTTCTGTCGGTGTAGAATATATGTATGCAAATAGTTAATATATATATGTATGTATATATATATATATATATGTATATATATACATATATATACATATATATATATATATATATACATATATATATATATATATATATACATATATATATATACATATATATATATATATATATACACACACATTCATATATAGATGTGTACACGCACACACCTTTTCAATACCATAAACTACACGACCTACTTTTATACTCCCTGTCCTTGATCTTATACTGCCGTATGAATCTCTCTCTCTCTCTCTCTCTCTCTCTCTCTGTCCTTGTTCTTATACTGCCGTATGAATATCTCTCTCTCTCTCTCTCTCTCTCTCTCTCTCTCTCTCTCTCTCTCTTATACTCCCCTGTCCTTGTTCTTATACTGCCGTATGAATATCTCTCTCTCTCTCTCTCTCTCTCTCTCTCTCTCTCTCTAACCACTTTGCCATCACCGCCTATTCCATCCCCTCAGGAGGGCGTGTTAGTCTACCTTGTTGAGTTGACCCGTGACGAATTCTGCTGGCGTGTGAAGCATGTGCGCCCCCGTCTTGTTGCCCTCCTCCTTCTCCTCCTCCTCCTCCTCCTCCTCCTCCTCCTCCTCCTCCTCCTCCTCCTCCTCTTTCTCCTCCTCCTCCTCCTCCTCCAGTCATTATATTTCTTCTTCGCATCCCGCCTCCTTTCTCTGTCTTATACCGCCATTTGTTTATTTAGTTTTCCTTTAGTTTATGGTTGATTCGTTTTTGTGACGTCATGTTCGATAAGAGGATTTTCCTGGATGTCTGCAACATCTGAATGGAAGCTTTAATTAAACAGAATCTTGAATATAGTATACAGCCTTAATTACCGGTGACCCAAAGGTCGTTTAATAGTATCATGTCACTAAAGATCACGATGAAGCCTCTTAATTGCCATAGCCAATGGGAGTTGTAATGTTCGCGGATTTAAAGAAGAGCGGTTAGCCCTTGAGATTTTACCGCTGTCTCCATTAAATCCCGCTAATAAAGGTGGATTGGATTAACGAAGTCTCAGCCTTCAGAAGTAGATAGATTCACCGGGGATTAGTAGGATTTTATTGATGGATTATCGGAGGCTTAACTGTGGGGTTTGGAAGAGCTCAGAAGTCTAATACCTTTTCTTGCCCAGGCCTGTTGATTTATGCTGTGTAAAATCAAATACGGTGATTACGTGATCGTACTCTGTAGATAGCCTAGTGGTTTTTCACTCCTTAGGTAACACTTTTTTTTAGTTTTTGTGTTTTAACCTAAAAAGTTGCTTTCGTTAAATCGTATGTTCTTGATGTGCCTTACAGTTACAACGTTTTTGTAATACGCCTTTCATTATCAGATATATATTAAGACTTCATCTTGATGCGTTTCTACATATATTTAGACTTCATCTTTATGCGTTTCTACATATATGTAGACTTCATCTTTATGCGTTTCTACATATATTTAGACTTCATTTTGATGCGTTTCCTACTTAGGAATTTTACCCCTCTTGGAATTGGTATTGTAATCATGCCATCAAATTTTATCTTTCCGTAATTACTATTGTAGTTTTTATATGTATATTTGTATACTTTACATATGAAAGTGATTATTTTATCGTATCTCGTTGTGATTTATTATATTCAGTTTTAGAAGGCAAAGAAAATAATGATTTGGTCAGAAAAACATTGTCTGATATTTTATCGGACTCTGAGAGTTTTTGTTGTTTAAGATTTTATTACCTTTAGGAAGCTTACATCCTTGTAGATGAAATTTACATTTCTGTCTTTTATAGAATTTTACTTCTTTATTATTATTTAATCACTTAGATTAATTTTATATTATATTAACCTCCTGAATTTGCTCCGTAAGAATAAAGTCTGACTCATCGGGCTGATTAACCTCATCACTTTTTAAGTAATAATAATTCAGTAATGTCATATATGTATAAAAGGAGGCGATTATTATTATTATTATTATTATTATTATTATTATTATTATTATTATTATAAGCTAAGTTGTAACCCTAGTTGGAAAAGCAAGATGCTATAAGGACAATGGCTCCAACAGGGAAAAATAGCCCAGTAAGGAAAGGAAATAAGGAAATAAATAAACGATATAAGAAGTAATGAACAATTAAAATAGAATATTTAAAAACATTAACAAAATTAAAACAGATATTTAATATATAAACTATAAAAGAACTTATGTCAGCCTGTTGGCGCTTTTACGTGGGAGGAGGCTTGGGTGGCGGGATTTTTGCAAAGCCTGCAAGGTGGACAGGGACTGGCTATCAATGATGGCGGGAACTGATAGCGCTGGATGGCTCACGTTGAGGAATGCTGCTGATCTTGAAGGAGACTACTGCTTATCCTACACCCTCCCCCCTCCTTACACACACACACACACACACACACACACATACACACACACACACACACACACACACACTTATAAAAA
>NC_090746.1:114313379-114323379 GCF_036898095.1 Palaemon carinicauda | reverse complement strand
CAATGGGTGGGGGGGTGGAATGGGTCTTAGCAATGGAGGTAAGTGTTTGGGAGATGGAAAGTTGCGCTTTGGTGAGCTAGACGAGGGAGGGAGTATAAGATCCTAGATAGAGGAGATCCTGGCGATGGATGGCTTTTACTTCGAAGCAAAGACGTGATGTTGAGTGAGGGCCCAATTGATCGTAAACAAGGGCGTGATGGTGTATTTAGGCCGTCAATAAAAACGAGACCTAGAGAGTAATTTGCTGAAGACGGGGTTTGGGATCAGATAACTTTGGAGACGCCGGTATTATTGTGGATTCTGATGGGAGAAATGGGACAGGAAGGGAAGATGTTATGGAATTTTGATAGCTGGTTCTTCGATATTTCCGTCGTTCTTCCATGATATATCCAATTGTGTGATATTATCTTGCCTACAATTGTCTTCTTTTCTTTCTTATCCACCATTTATTTCTATTTCCATGTACGTAATCATGATCTTAAGTACTTTTTCCTTTTTTTTTTTTTTAGATATACTTTTTTATTTTTATGCTCATAATTTAGGCTTATAGTCAATTTTTCTTCATGATATACTGAATGATTCATTATTTTCCTTCATGATATACTGAATGATTCATTATTTTCCATCATGATATACTGAATGATTCATTATTTTCCTTCATGATATACTGAATGATTCATTATTTTCCTTCATGATATAATGTATGATTCATTATTTTCCTTCATGATATACTGAATCATTCATTATTTTCCTTCATGATATACTGAATGATTCATTGTTTTCCTTCATGATATACGGAATGATTCATTATTTTCCTTCCTGATATACTGAATGATTCATTATTTTCCTTCATGATATACTGAATGATTCATTATTTTCCTTCATGATATACTGAATGATTCATTATTTTCCTTCATGATATAATGTATGATTCATTATTTTCCTTCATGATATACTGAATGAGTCATTATTTTCCTTCATGATATACTGAATTCATTATTTTCCTTCATGATATACTGAATGATTTATTATTTTCCTTCATGATATACTGAATGATTCATTATTTTCCTTCATGATATACTGCATGATTCATTATTTTCCTTCATGATATACTGAATGATTCATTATTTTCCATCATGATATACTGAATGATTCATTATTTTCCTTCATGATATACTGAATGATTCATTATTTTCCTTCATGATATACTGAATGATTCATTATTTTTCTTCATGATATACTGAATGATTCATTATTTTCCATCATGATATACTGAATGATTCATTATTTTCCTTCATGATATACTGAATGATTCATTATTTTCCTTCATGATACACTGGATGATTCATTATTTTCTTGCTCATAAATGTAATACAAAATAATTAATTTATTGCCTCTGACTAAGCTAGATTACTTGTCATTTCCCAGTCATGAATATTTACCTGGTCTCCAAAATTCATTGATCAACCCTTGTAATTATTAAAGCGTTATTAAGGTCTTTGATATTTGGATGCTGACACGGCAATTATTAAATATAATCTTAATTATGTACCGGTAATTGATTTTTATATGTAAATAAATGAATTATAAATAAATTGAAATTTAAGCTGAAAATACGAAAATATTGTAGTTGGTTACTCTTGTTTTTTTTTTCCCTTTTTTAATAAGGGAATGAAATGTAGATGAAAAGTCTTTTAAAAGTTTGTTCGGAAATATATTTAGCCTATTAGAAATGATCGAGGTATGTGTAATTAATTTTGACTTAGTAGAATGTATTTAGTTTATCATTATTGATAAAAACATTTAAACTATTTTTAAATGGTAAGAATTTTTAATCATTTTAAACTATTTTTAAATGGTAAGAATTTTTAATCATTTTGCTGTGGGGTAAATTTCTTTTCACAATTGGTGACTGTAGAGATATGTTTTAATTTTAGAATGATAGGAATATATGTAATTTATTCAGTAGCAAAATCATTAATTTCAGAAGTGTTATAAAAAACATTCTAGCTTTAGAATAGAATATTGATTAACCATAAAAAATGAGTAGAATGTCTCTTAACAGACAAAATTGCCAGATGTGGGGCATGTTTTTGTTATGATGAAGGCGTGGTGTGGGGTCTTGTAATGGCTGGATAGTATGAATACGGGATGGGGGCGGGGGGGGGGGGGGGGGGTTGTTAGTGGGTGCCAGGTGGCTGGTTGTGGTGTTGTGGTATGCAAGAGTGCAGCGAGGTCATCCAAGGCAGCGCTCTCACGCCCGGCACCATAACCCTTCATACCCCATAGCAGAAATACCCCATTGATGGGGCATCTTGCTTAGCATCGTGAGGTTAACCAAGCTATTGAAGAATTTTTAGAGCTTATTCTTTTAATTCTATGTGTGATTCTCGACTACAAAATGACTTTTGATATAACATAATCGGTCTGTACCTTTTTCTACTGCACACTAAAAATGACATTGAATCTCAAAAAAAATAATAAAGAAAAACACATTGACCTTCATTTGTTTTGGATTTGAGAGGCCAAAACATTCCCGAATCTCTCTCTCTCTCTCTCTCTCTCTCTCTCTCTCTCTCTCTCTCTCTCTCTCTCTCTCTCTCTCTCTCTCTCTCTCAGGGAAATACTATTGTATGAATTTAGTTTGGAATATAAGATATTTTAAGACACTCCTTATTCTTATGTGAAGTTCGTGAATATATTTCATTGGGCATTTATGGAGTATACTCCTTGTAACCTGGAATAATTCTGGTTCATAGGATAATTTTTATTTTTATCTGGCTGGAAAAAAGAAATGTTTGAATCCATCAATTCAACCTCATTTCGATTATTGTTCTCCTGTCTGGTGCTCAGCTGCTGACTCTTCATCTTCATTTGTGGAATAGAAACTTACGGTATATTACATTTCTTATTTCTGATGTGGCTATTAATCTCTGGCACCGTCGTTCAGTTACTTATTTGTGCATGTTGCATAAGATTTTGATAATTCAGATCATCCATTGCACTCAGATATTTTTTAGACTGTACCCATCTTATACGTATGCAGTTAATTCTGACAGCTAAGTCTTCTCCATCCATTTTATTCCATGTGTGACTAGATTGTGGAATGATCTTCCTAATTAGGCAGCTCAGTCATTGGGACTTCAGAAGTTTATACTTTTTGTAAATGCTTTTCTGTTGACATAAGAATCGTTTTTATAGTTCATAAATAACTTTTATATTTTAACATTGTTGCTGATCTTAAAATTATTTTGTTTTTTATTTATCACCTATTTGCTATTCTCTTATTTTCTTTCCTCACTGGGCTACTCTCCATGGTGAATTCCTTGGGCTTGAAGCATTTTACTTTTCCAACCAGCGTTGTAACTTGGCTGGTAATACTAAAGATGATAATCTGTGGAGACCAAGGTAACAGGCGTTAGAATTTGTTTATAAGAAAGCTTTTGCTCTTTTTACGGCTTCTTTAAAATCTTCTCTTTGTTTAAAAATCGCTCCAAAGTATCAAGGAAAGACTGGATTCTGTGTTCTGGACTTATGTACCTATCAACCTTTACGAGGTATTTTTATTGCATGTTTCAAATTTAAGCTCCATTTTTTTCCCTTCGAGTCGTGGCTACAAAGGGGAATGGTCTAATCCTTTCATGGACTGGTGCATTTATAGAAAGTATTGTACCAACCGTGTGTCACACGATCGTACATAATTCATTTTGTATATATTATGCTTGTATCTTTGCTCTCCCCTCGCACTAAAAAGAACCTGAAAAATCATGTCTGCTTTTCTCCTCTCTAACAGTGTCAATATTTGAACATGAAAATTCTTGTTGCTTTGAGATTTTGTATATAAAGGAGAGTGTTCTTTAATAAACTAACTCAGTTGTTTTCAACTTGCCTTTGAGCTCACAACCTTCTCTCACCACGTCACAGTATTGAAAAAAACGTGTGATTAGAAAAGTGAGCAATGAGCTGTTGATTAAGTCATTAGCAAGTAAGGAAGGCGGTGCTACGGAATGTAAGGTCAATAGAACAGTAAGGAACAACCTATGCTTGAAGCCCTTTAGGAAAGTAAGTATAGAATTATAGAAAACGAATTTATCAGAAAAAGAAAGAAGCTAAGTAAAAATTTATTAGTAAAGGAGAGAAAGAAATGATAGAAAATGAGGTTATCAGAAATAAATGGAACTGTGGAAAATTACGTTATTGGAAAAGAAAGTAAGGGAATGTATAAAATGAGGTATTTAAAAAATGAGTGAAAAATGAGGTTATTAAAAATAAATGGAACTGTGGAAAATTGGGTTACAGTAAAAGAAAGGAGTGGAATGTATAAAATGAGGTATTTATAAAATGAGTGAAAAAAAAAAGTGGTTGTGTTCATTCAATGCTGCTAACTTGCAAAGTCTGATCGAGATTGTTGTGAGTGACTTTTCCTGCGTTCTAAATCACCACAATAGCCTTAAGTGATTGTAAATTTTTCGAATGTCATTAGAAAGCTTCCACTATCTGCCTTTCTACCCTTTGTTATTTGCCTTTGCCTTTCTTTTTCAATAGGAAAGGCCCCTTTGTTGGTTGACCTTTGGAAGGAAAAGTTCCCTTACAGCCCAACTGTAAATCTGCTTCTCTTTGTGACAACGTGAATAAAGTTTGAAACGAACCACCGGATGTAATAAAAAGACTTGTGAAGTTTAAAACAAAGCATTGAGTATACCAGATTCGTGCCTAGCTCGATTTTTGCTTTTGAGTTGCAACAGACGAAAATAAACGGATGACCTTGTTTCGTTTGAATTTTTTCCCTGCTGTGCTATCCGCATTCCAAGATATTTTTTCTCTTGTTTATTTTTGTTTGTTTTGAAATTGACTGGATTCCTGCATTTGTTATATTTAAGGTATTGGAAAGAATTATAAAAAAGTTGAATGCACTGAAATTCTTAGACTCGTTTCTTGCGAAAAGTAATGAAAGAGTAAAATTAATAGACCTCTCAGGGCTCTCTCGATGAAAGTCATTGCATTTCATGTTCTTTGAGAGAGAGAGAGAGAGAGAGAGAGAGAGAGAGAGAGAGAGAGAGGAGAGAGAGAGAGAGAGAGAGAGAGAGAGGTGGGGGGGGGGAATCCAGAATGACCAGCGGCTACTAAAAAAGATCAGTCTTTGGAACATCGTGACAGTAAATGGGGGCGATTTAATTGCAGTCTCCGACTATTATACTTGGGGAAAAAGGTGATTTCCAGTATGGTAGGGATGATGGGGTTGGGGTGGAGAGAGAGATACGATCTCTTGGTTGGAATTTGCCGTGACATTTACAGTTGCCGTGGCCATACTAAAAATCCTATATTATATGGAAAGTGTCTCCATTAATTTTCTAGTTTTTGTGCACGAAACATAATTTATACATTCCTGCGACAGTACTTTGAATTCTTTTTACGGATTAAAGACAAACTTTAAAGGCAGACATGAGCTTCTTTGAGGTCAACTTATCACTAATGTCAGAATTAAAGTTTAGTTTTCAGGATTTTTCTGGGATTTTAAGTGACATATTCTTGAAGTTTTATTAAATATCAATCTTGGAAGAGGCCTTTTATAGTGTAAGTTTTTAGTGAAATAGCAGCTTAAGCTTAGACATTTTCTTTGTCTCAGAAATAACAGGTTATATAAGAGTAGCCAGACTGACCGAAACGAATGAAACACCAAGGGGCCGCGTCTCTTAATAGCAACCGAGCCGTACCTTGTCAGTCATTAATGACTGTAGATTCCTTCTTTGTAAATATAACCTCAACCATTTTCTTATCTGCTAATTCTGAGAAATGCAAGAGTGGAGAACTGTCGGGTATTTCAGGCGAATGAATGGTCCATTTTCTGCATTGCTGTTGTTGAGGAGTTCTTGAGCGTGAAAAAGTGGCTCCAATAGTAATTGTTGCGAATTGTTGCTGGTTTCATTGAACGTCGATGGAGGTCTGAGCTGCACTGTTCAGGAGGACTTCGTCCCACGGCCCGGGTACGAATTCCTTTCGGCTCTGGATGATGCCAGAGATCACACAATATGGAAAGAATGTCTAATTCGAATTCATTGAGGAGGACTTTTATTTTATTTACTTTCATGATTGTCGTTAAAGATCTATACTATGGGTGACCCAAGATCAGGGTAGCCTATTCCAGTCAAGACACCAACTATAGGCCATTTAGGTAGAATTGAGAGTCACTGTCAATTGCTATTAGTTATGGTTTTCGGATAAGTCCTTTTATCATTCCGTTTTTTTAAGTGTAGGTAATTTGTTACGGAATAATCCTACTCATTATAATGTATATGTGCAGAGATAGGACATTCCCTCTTGGAATTAGTATAAAAAACTATGATCGTTAGTATCTACTTTAGCATTTCACTGATAGCCATTCATGAAATATTGTAGTATTGTAGGCTATATAAATATCATGAAGTCACATATTGGTACATACACAGTAGGGCTAATCTAATGTTACAATGGAACAAAAAAAAAAAAATGGCTTGATTTTCTATCCTGTCTCTTCAAACTTTACCATGTGATTTAGACAATGAGAAAATTGAATGACATTGTCGCATAGGCCTATTGTCATGTCTATTTCTTTGGAGGCCCATCCTGTCAGAGGTCGTGGGAATACTGTAAATTGCATAACGTCATTGAGGGTATTTTGGTAATGACGGGGTGACTGGGTGTAGCAGCTCTGAGGACCCCCTAATTACTGCTACTGGGGCACCTGAAATATATATTCTCTCTCTCTCTCTCTCTCTCTCTCTCTCTCTCTCTCTCTCTCTCTCTCTCTCCTCTCTCTCTCTCTCTCTCTCTCTCAAGAACATGTCAATGAATATATTTCTTATTACATTCTTATGAATTCTAGTTTTGTAATTTTTTTTAAGCCTCATGTATCATTGTCTTAATGACCCCTGATTTATTTTCAGTGTTTTATATATATATATATATATATATATTGTGTGTGTATATATATATATATATATATATATATATGTATAGCCAAACACTTGTTCTTCACTATGTAGGTGATATGTATATTGTTGGCAATTAATATTTTGAAAACTTATGATAATTCTAATACTTTGTCCTTTTCTTTGCAGGTTAGTTGAATGCTCTTCCTGCATTTCATTAGTTTTGGAACATGTGAGTATTGTTGGCAATGTGCTCCAACTTTCGTTAATTTAAATCAGGCTTTTAATGGCCACCATATTTCAAAGAATAGGAGACCTTATTTCTCCTAAGTACTCAGAGATGTCAGCGGTTCATATTTCTGTCTCATGCAAGTTAATAACATACTTATTAAAATATTTAATATGCGTTATTTTTCATATTTAAGAACTTTCGAGTGGAAATGATGTCTGAAGTTGCATATTTAAATAGTTATAAAATCTGAACTGGGATATATATATTAAATTCTAGTTTGTTTTTTAAATTACGTTAGATATTTTACCATTAAAACAAGGAAATGATTAAGTGACCATACAACCATGTTAGTCTTTCTGTTCTGCGAGTCTCTCTCTCTCTCTCTCTCTCTCTCTCTCTCTCTCTCTCTCTCTCTCTCTCTCTTTTTTTTTTGGTCTGCCTACCTGCATTTCATGTTATGAAATCACACGGTTTTTACTTCAGATGTGACACTTATCATACCTTCATGTGCATTATATATATATATATATATATATATATATATATATATATATATATATATACTATATATATATATATATGTATATATGTATATATATATATATATATATATATACTGTATATACAGAGAGAGAGAGAGAGAGAGAGAGAGAGAGAGAGAGAGAGAGAGAGAGAGAGAGAGAGAGAGAGAGAGAGAGAGAGAGAGAGAGAGAGAGAGAGAGAGCGCACCTTCTTCACCTTTTCGCGTGGCCTGCCCATTTAATCGTTTTGTTATTAGTGGCACCATTTGTTCTGGCCTCCTTAGTGGTCTCTGTTTTTAGCTAGGCGTGGGAAACCTTTCGCAGAAGTAGAAGGAAGTCGATAATGAAGCGAATCGAACGTTTTGGAAAGACTATTATCACGAGACAAGAATTCGTGGAAGTATCGATTCGAGTTTCCATTTTTAAGTTTTTATAGCTTATATATGAAAGATCTAGTTTAATGTTGTTACTATTCTTAATATATTTTATTTAATTGTTCATTAGTCTCATAGTTTATTTCCTTGTATCTTTTCCCTTACTGGGGTAGTTTTATCTGTTTGAGCCCTTGGGCTTATGCCATCATGCTTTTCGAACTAGGGTTGTAGTTTAAGCCAATAATAATAATAATAATAATAATAATAATAATAATAATAATAATAATAATAATCTGTAGGTATGTTGGGAGAGTCTGTAGGGACACTGTTCTTGATATTAGATAGATTAAGTAAGGAGTTTTATTATTATTATTATTATTATTATTATTATTATTATTATTAGTGTTGTTGTTGTTGTTGTTGTTGATGGAAAATTTCCCTAAACGTGAACGTGAAATACCTTATTAGTAAGACACTACTACTACTACTACTACTACTACTACTACTACTACTACTACTACTGCTACTACTACTATAAAAGTAACATGATTTACTGCATGAAATACTAGAGTTACAAGCGTATCCGTGAGATGATGCTGAAATGGCCATAGAGTGGGTTGCATTCATTTTCCGTAATTGGTTAAGAAGAGGATCTAGGCAGGGAGGGGGGAGGGGGGGGGGTGCGTGGATAGGTTTGAGCTTAATAACAAGGTTACTTTTTTAGGTAGTGCTGCGGGGGGGCATTGAGGGTCTGGGGGTCACATACCGGACGTGCTTTGCTAATTGTCGTGATTATGGGAGTACTTTCCTCCTGTGTAGGTGTTCTGGCAATTGGTGTAGGGCGGGTAAGGAGTTTCTCTCTCTCTCTCTCTCTCTCTCTCTCTCTCTCTCCTCTCTCTCTCTCTCTCTCTCTCTCTCTCTCTCCTCATCTGAGGGAGTGGACATGTACATAGATCTAAATGGAATGTTGAAGAGGTAGTGTTATAGATTCCATATAGAATTGATGGGAAGGAGTACTTTCCTCCTGTCTAGGTGTTTTGGCAATTGGTGTAGGGCGGGTAAGGAGTCTCTCTCTCTCTCTCTCTCTCTCTCTCTCCTCTCTCTCTCTCTCTCTCTCTCTTGCAGGAGTGGACATGTAAATAGGTCATAATGGGGATGATGAAGAGGTTAGTGTTGCACATATATAGAATTAATGGGAAGAAGAATATTTTATCTTATGATTTAAAAACTTACGACCAACCACAAAAATATGACTCTCTTGTATCCTATACTAGGCAATGGCATGTCAGGGTTTTATGAAAGACAGATGATTATGACCTAGTAATATTTCCAATACTTTTGTGACACTAGGTTTTATGCAGTTACCCAATTCTTGATATCAGAATTATTTTTTCTACTTGCAAGGTAATTATGTCGTATTTAAGTAATAGGTGATTTCATTCAAGTAATCGATTACTTACAAAATCTAAATCCAAGTTGATGAGTGGAGAAGTATCGAATTAAAAGCTCAAGATAGAGACGATTGGTGAAATCTAATCGAGGTCCTTTGCATCAATAGGCGTAGGAGATGATGATGATGATGATGAATCGATTACTAAGTAGTCTTACAACCGGGGACAATACCTTTTACTATTATATCTCCACAATTATTTTTTCGTTAATTATTTCTGGAGTAAAAGGTTTGCAATTATCTTGTTCGAGCCATACTTTAAATTTTTTTCTATTCTTCATAAAAGAATTCATTACAAATTAGTCTTTCGATATGACGGGGAATTCCAAGAATTCCATCCTTGTCACCATCTTCGCCGCTATTGAGAGGGATTCCTGAACGGATTCCTAACCATACCTTTCTCTGATTACCTGCTTCCTCTAGTTAACTTCATCCGGGGGGGGGGGGGGGGGGCCACGACTACCGTACATAGATGGCTAAGGGTACTAGAGTAGATGAGACCTTTGGGACTTTGA
>NC_090746.1:114305879-114308379 GCF_036898095.1 Palaemon carinicauda | reverse complement strand
TTGGATCTTACGGATTCCCTTCTTGAGGAAGCGTAACTATAGTCAATTGTTTTTAGCGAGGCAGATTTGCACCGGCTCGCAGCGGTGCACTTTTAGCTCGGAAAAGTTCCCTGATCGCTGATTGGTTGGACGAGATAATTCTAACCAATCAGCGATCAGGAAAATTTTCCGAGCTAAAAGGGCAACCCTGCGAGTCGGTACAAATCTGCCTCGCTAAAAAAAATTGACTATAGTGGTGTCTGTCTCTGGACTCGTCCTAAGTGGTAGTGTCATGCGAGATAACCGGAAGATAAGAGAAATGACCGAGTAAAGGGTTGTTGGAGACGTTGATGATCTCCGAACACGGCGATCATCAGCCAGTTATCAAGGCCCTCAAATTGGGCGTGCCAGCTCTTGGCGTTGAGGGATAACTTGGGATAAAGGAGAGGTCCTTAAAATTTTAGGGTGTCTTTTTCCCAAACGGAAAGCTGGTCTTTGGATGGTTATTTTTTATCGAGGGAAAGTGTTGATCTTAACCTTTTATCATTTTCAATTTTTGAATAATTGTAGTTTTTAAGTGATTAATAAGATTTATTCTTAAAGTATTTTTTCATTAGTTCTTAAGAAGATCGTAAATGCATTATCTTGCTTATTTTGTGCACTTTTTAGTTATTTTTTCCTTATTGGCTGTTTTTCCAAATAGGAAATTGGCCTTCTGTATGTGAGGTATTGATAATATTTAATTGTACATTATATTAGTTTGCGTGTGTATATATATATATATATATATATATATATATATATATATATAATATATATATATATATATATACAGTATATATAGTAATATTTATATATAAATAATATATATATATATAACTTTTTTCAAAGAGAGAGAGAGGAGAGAGAGAGAGAGAGAGAGAGAGAGGATAGAGAGAGAGAGAGAGAGAGAGAGAGAGAGAGAGAGAGAGATCATTAGTTTGTGGTTAAAATTTGATATATTTTATTATGTAATTTGGGTAAAAGATGAAAGTATTGGAATCAGTTTTTTTAGGGCCAAGGTTTTTTTTTTTTTTTTTCCTTTTTTTTTTTTTACTTGAATCGTTCAAGCTATAGAAGATCGAAGGTAATTTCCATCAGGAAGGATATTCGACAGCTGTAACGTTCCCCTCTTTGATGCAAGATGAAAATTCACGTATCGAGTTTTTTGAAGATGCAACCCCACTCCGGTGTTCATGATATTCCTTTCCTTGTCATATTTTCAGATCAAAAGTGGATTTCATCCGGATTATTCACCATTGCGCCACGAGAGAGAGAGAGAGAGAGAGAGAGAGAGAGAGAGAGAGAGAGAGAGAGAGAGAGAGATGTAATAACTAGTGACCACAGTAGTTAAAAGCCTTCGTGATCGTTTGATTGATTGTTGGGTAGGACCTACTTTTGAAGGTCAACCGTGCTTAAGATCCTTTTATATATATATATATATATATATATATATTATATATATATATATATATATATATATTTATATATATATATATTTATATATATATATATATATTTTATATATATATATTTATATATATATATTTATATATTATTTATATATATATATATATATATATATATATATATATATATATATATATATATATATAAATCTAAGGACATATTCCAACTCTTGGCAATAGTTTTTTCAAACTTCTAAATTGTGCATTCTAATCAAACATTTAATTGTTTTTTTTTTTTTTTCATTCAGTTAATAAGCTCTATTCTAATTTTAGTCATGGGGATATTTGCTCTTTTGTCATTCATAATTCATCTTAGTCATATCTAATTGTTCTCAAATTCTGTGTTTGAATGGATACACTGCATTGAATTCCAAAGTAAGTTACTTGAGTTTCGTGTATTTGTTGAATCCTGAAAATAGATGTGTGGTGGTGATGTCCGTATAAAAGTTAGAATCTCCCCCTATATAATAAAGAGCATGTGTCTGACCTTATATATAAATATATATATATATATAATATATATATATTATATATATATATATATATATAAATATATATATATATATATATATACATATATATATGTATATATATATATATAGGCCTATACATATATACATATATATATGTATACATATATACATATATATATATATATATATATATATATATATACATATATACATATATATGTATATATATAAATATATATATATATATATATATATATATATATTTATATATACATATATATATTATATATATATATATATATATATATATATATAATGTCATGATCACGGGGGAGGGGAAGTACTCATAACCTGGTGAGATGGGTACCTCGGAAACCACACTCTCCCACAAATTGTCGAAACAACGGGTTGTAGTTAGGAAAGGAGGAATGAATGGGAAGGCTTGAATCTGTGTGTGTATATCTATCTAAATATTTAGCACTCATTTTTGACAGCTCGGATACACTATAGTCCATTTCTTTTAGCGAGTCATATTTGCAC
>NC_090746.1:114284845-114305379 GCF_036898095.1 Palaemon carinicauda | reverse complement strand
GTCGGTAACGGGGTGCCCTGAGGCAGCCTCTCTCTCTCTCTCTCTCTCTCTTCTCTCTCTCTCTCTCTCTCTCTCTCTCTCCTCTCTCTCTCTCTCTCTCTCTCTCTCTCTCGGTGTTTCTAGAGCTTTGTACGTGGATGATCTTTTTAAAAGTGAAATATTTACCTCCCCCCTCTCTCTCTCTCTCTCTCTCTCTCTCTCTCTCTCTCTCTCTCTCTCTCTCTCTCTCTCTCTCTTTGTGTTTCTAGAGCTTTGTACGTGGATTATCCTTTTAATAGTGAAATGTTTACCTCTCTCTCTCTCTCTCTCTCTCTCTCTCTCTCTCTCTCTCTCTCTCTCTCTCTCTCTCTCTCTCTTGTGTTTCTAGAGCTTTGTATGTGGATTATCCTTTTAATAGTGAAATGTTTACCTCTCTCTCTCTCTCTCTCTCTCTCTCTCTCTCTCTCTCTCTCTCTCTCTCTCTCTCTCTCTCTCTTGTGTTTCTAGAGCTTTGTATGTGGATTATCCTTTTAAAAGTGAAATGTTTACCTCTCTCTCTCTCTCTCTCTCTCTCTCTCTCTCTCTCTCTCTCTCTCTCTCTCTCTCTCTCTCTCTCTCTCTCTCTCTCTCTCTCTCTCTCTCTCGGTGTTTCTAGAGCTTTGTATGTGGATTATCCTTTTAAAAGTGAAATGTTTACCCCCCCCCTCTCTCTCTCTCTCTCTCTCTCTCTCTCTCTCTCTCTCTCTCTCCTCTCTCTCTCTCTCTCTCTCTCTCTCTCTCTCAAGGTGTTTCTAGAGCTTGTATAGTTTGTGGATTATCCTATTGAAAGTGTAATGTTTACCAGTGTTTTTTTTTTAATGTATTTTAATAAATTAAAGTTTTAAATGGATTATACTGCATTGTTTGAACAGGGAAATGAGTTTGTTCTCGTCAGATATTGCAATACGTTCTTCATACTATAAGGGTTATCTGTCTTGTACTTACGTTAGTCTCTTCCTTGAGAAAAATTAATAACGACGTGGTTGGATCTATTTTTTGAAAATCTGTTATGTTCTTGTTTTTCATGTAGGTGATTAGAATCATTATAGATTTCTAAATTAATTGATTCGAATATGCATCGTAACTTTAGACCAATAACCCAGTCGTGTTGTGTTTTTTATTGATTTTTAAAGTATTTAGATAAAAAATAGAAAAATATTTTAAATCCATTATATGGTATTGTATGTACAGGAGAATTATTTTCTTCATGTCAGATATTGCAATACTTTCTTCATACTATAAGGTTCATCTCTCATGTACTTATGTATGTTTTCTTCCTTTGGAAAAAAAATAAATTCCTTGACGTGGTATGATCTGTGTTTGGAAATCTTTTATTTTCATGTAAGAAATTAATATTATTATATATTTCAAAATTAAAATCTGTTATTTTTATGTAGGTAATTAATATTATAGATTTCAAAATTAAAATCTGCTATTTCCATGTAGGTAATTAATATTATTATAGATTTCAAAATTAAAATCTGTTATTTTCATGTAGGTAATTAATATTATTATAGATTTCAAAATTAAAATATGCTATTTTCATGTATGTAATTAATATTATTATAGATTTCAAAATTAAAATCAGTTATTTTCATGTAGGTAATTAATATTATTATAGATTTCAAAATTAAAATCTGTTATTTTCATGTAGGTAATTAATATTATTATATATTTCAAAACTAAATGATATGAATATGCATCGGTACTTTGGATTATTAACCCAGTCGCTTTGTGTCATGACCAAAAAAAAAAAAAAAAAAAAAAAACCGCAGCCTTTTCTCTATTCTTGCTTGTGTCCTTCGGACCCCCCCCCCCCAAAAAAAAAAAAAAAAAAAAAAAAACGCCTGTGATCAAATCATGTCGCACCGGCCGTTTATTCGCAGCCACATTGCTGCTGATCCCGTGTGATGTATATTTATGTGTATACATTAGGGTGATCCAACTCGCCGGTGGCCTGGTATCTGTTTTTGACTGCTACCGGATATGTTACTTGATAGGTGGCCAGACTACAGCCATGATAGGGGGGAAAAGTAAAAAAAAATCCACATGGGGTGGATGGATGAACAAATTGAGTCGGGAGATGCAATGATGCTGAAGAATGAACGGATTTGGATTCATAGGAGCTGCCGTTCTCCGGTGATGATCTGCATCGCTGACCGAGAACGTTGAATTATTTAAATTCTGTCACCGTGATGGTGATCTGCATGTTTATAAGAGAACCTTGAATCATTTTGATTTTATCACCTGGATAATTATCTGAATAAAGAGAAAACGTTGGGTTATTTTGGTTTTATTACTTTGAAGATATGCTGAATGATCACCAGTGGACTTTTATTATTATTATTACTATCCAAGCTACAACCCTAATTGGAAAAGCAAGATGCTATTAGCCCAGGGGCTCCAATAGGGAAAAATAGCCCAGTGAGGAAAGGAAATAAGGAAATAGATAACTGAAGAGAACAAATTAACAATAAATCATTCTAAAAAAAGTAATGTCAAAAGAGATATGTCATATATAAACTATTAACAACGTCAAAAACAAATATGTCATATATAAACTATAAAAAGACTCATGTCCGCCTGGTCAACAAAAAAGCATTTGCTCCAACTTTGAACTTTTGAAGTTCTACTGATTCATGGATTAAATTGTATCACCTTCATTATGGTGGGAATTGAATGAAAAAAGAATAATTTTTATATTATAACTTGCTTGAAGATTGCATTATTAATAGGTGGCGTTGGTTAATTCAAATTTTATAACCTTACTGATGATCTGAATTAGTGCCAGAGGAAGCTAGACTTTGATCATGGTCAGCGTTATTGATAGAGGACGCTGAATAATTTTGAATTTACTAAGTTGGTCCTTCGTAGAGTATCAAATTATGTGTAGTTTTTTTCCTAGAGTAAAGAGTTTAATTTTATAACATATGATTATACCCAAAGTACGCCATGCAATTTTAATTTGATTAATATTGCGGTCTGGCCATATTACAATTTATTATTTAAATTCATCGCATTTTGTTTTAATTTCTATTACTTCAATTCATTAAATAGCGCAGCGAGAAAAGGAAATAATTAAACTATATGCGAGAAGTAGTAAATATTGAATATAAAATATTTTACGATCAGTAACAACATTAAAATGTATATGTTAATTTTAAACTAAAAATACAGAATCCTGTCAGCCTGTTCAACATAAATCCATTCGCTGCAAGTTTGATTTACGAAGTTTCATCAATTCAGGTGCCTGATAGGAAAGTTATTCTACAATGTGGTCTCAGCTGGAATAAAACTTCTAGAATACTGTGGCACATAGTCTTATGATGCAGATGGAAAGACTGTTATCTAGTACTTCTTACAGGATGGTACAGATCTGAATGTAAAGGATTGTCAGAATGATGAAAAATCTTATGCAACATGTAAAAAGAACTAATTAGATGACGTTGCTAAAGATTAATATCAAGACCAGGAATAAGAAATTTAATAAACCGTAAATTTTTGTCCTGCAAATTAAGACGAGAGTACCTTTTATAGTTTTGATTTTGTTTTTTGGTTCCTTGTAATAATATGTAGTATGATTTTAATGTTATTACATTTGGTTCTCATTTAAATACCAACGTTGAAGTTCTTACTCAAATGGTTTATTAGAGATTTTTGTAACCCAAGAATGGCAGCTTTGTGTGATGATTGATCTCTTGAATTTTGTTGTAGGATATATCGTCTGTTGTTAAAATTTTTAATTTTCTCTTAATTATTTTCAATCCCATATCGTATTTTTCAATGTGTTATTAAGATTGTTAGAATGTATAACGGTTATCATGGAATTTTCTGCGAAATATTTTCATAGCTAGGTAATTTTTCTTTTAATTTCTAAAACTTGTAATGATATATATAACAACTCAAGGGCTTATTATCAAATGTGAGATGCTCGTGTTGCCACCCAAGAGCAGGTGATTAAAAAATCCTACCTCGCGGAAGTAGAAATCCAGCATGAATAATTTTATGCACATGTAATAATTTACGGCTAATGCAGAAGCCATAAGAATATCATTGCGTAATAAAATTGTCATTACATTGTTAAGGAGCATCGTCCGTGGAGGTGATGTTTGTAATGCTTGAAAGAAAAGGTTCTTTACCAATTAAGGAGAATTGAGATAATTGAAGCGGGGTTTGCAGTAATGAGGGACGCGTTTGCCAGACAACTCTGCCGTTGACAACCCAATTAATCGACGGTAGTTATCACCAAAGCAGTTGAGTCACAGGGGACCTCTTCCCGTCTGAAATCCTTTTCTCTTGGAGGAGGAGGATCAGGGAAACGTCTGTGAGGCCGCTGGTCAATCATAGTCTTCTGGTCAGAACGGTAATGGCCGAGTGAAAGTTGCTGAGATAGCAAACATAGTTGGTTAATTGGCAGGTGGTCATTAAACGCCAACGGTAACGAGGAGGATTTCGGGAGTGCATTTTAGGCGGCTTCCCTTAGATGGCGTGCGCGGTCACTTATTAACCTAATATGATAAGCCTCATCTTCCCTCCCCCTCACCCCCGTCCTCTGACTTCTCTGGAATGAAGTATGGCATCCGACTCGGTCACTTTGACGTAGTGCACACCGAAGCCCTTCTTGTCCTCGGCTACAGCGACAAGCCCAACCTTCCGTATAAGGATATTTGATCCGCGACAGCCATTCGCTGTTTGGTCCTGCAGGAAGGTGCTTCAATACATGACTGGCATTGGAATGGCAGAATTTTATTCCTGGAATTTGTTTTCCGAACTTTCTCTCTCCCTCCTCTACTCCTTGCCTTATTTATTGACCTATCTCTGTAGGCACATTAACCCACTGGTTTGACCTATCTTTGTAGATACCCACTGGTTACAGAAGGTTGAATATGTACCCATTAAATTCACAAACACACTAGGAATTTGATTAATTTTGCAATGAAATAATGCATTTAACAGATTCCTGTTGACTATATGCTCAAGATGCATACAAGAATAGAAAACTTTTATATTAAGAGTCTGAAATTTAATTTTTATAAGCGGTGGGTACTAACACATCGTCAGCAGGAACTTGTATATTGGTTTGTTATAGCCCACAGATGTTGAAGGCTTGTATCTATTTTTTACTTTATTATTGAATATTAGATTTTGATTTTGTTATTGTGAGTTGACCAAGGTGTACATGTTTACTGGGACGTGGATAGTTGGATAAAAAAAAAAGAATAAAAGACAATTAACAAAAACACGTGCTTGAGTGTTCCTTCAAGTGAGTGGCTATATGCCATCATCCAAGACTAGAGAATGTCGGTTTTACTTTGAATTGTCCTAAAAGAGCTGCTCAACTTAGCTGTACACTAGTTTCTTTCCACTTTACCTTGAGGGAAAATGCCATGCTATCCACATGATCTAGAGTTTAAGGTGTAGTCTGAATAGTGTTGTCAGATGTGTAAGGAAAGAAGAGAATGTGTAAGGAATATGCAAAAACTATTCTGAGTATGTGTAGGCAAAGTAGAGGGCCCTGCATCAAGGATCCTATTTTGAATTGTTTGGCAAATTTCTAGTCTTCTTCTCAACCACCTTACATTGAGGGCTACAGCGACAAGCCCAGCCTTCCGTATAAGGATATTTGATCCGCGACAGCCATTCGCTATTTGGTCCTGCAGGAAGGTGCTTCAATACATGACTGGCATTGGAATGGCAGAATTCTATTCCTGGAATTTTTTTTCCGAACTTTCTCTCCCTCTCCTCTATTCCTTGCCTTATTTATTGACCAATCTCTGTAGGCACATTAACCCACTGGTTTGACCTGTCTTGTAGGCACATAAACCCACTGGTTACAGAAGGTTGAATATGTACCCATTAGATTCACAAACACACTAGGAATTTGATTCATTTTGCATTGAAATAATGCATCAAACAGATTCCTGTTGACTATATGCTTAAGATGCATACAGGAATAGAAAACTTTTATATTAAGAGTTTGAAATTTAATTTTTATAAGTGGTGGGTACTAACACATCGTCAGCAGGAACTTGTATATTGGTTTGTTATAGCCCACAGATGTTGAAGGTTTGTATCTTTTTTTTTCTTTATTATTGAATATTAGATTTTGATTTTGTTATTGTGAGTTGACCAAGGTGTACATGTTTACTGTGACGTGGATAGTTGGATAAAAAAAAAAAAAGAATAAAAGACAATTAACAAAAACACGTGCTTCGAGTGTTCCTTCAAGTGAGTGGCTATATGCCATCATCTAAGACTAGAGAACGTCGGTTTTACTTTGAATTATCCTAAAAGAGCTGCTCAACTTAGCTGTACACTAGTTTCTTTCCACTTTACCATGAGGGAAAATGCCCTGCTATCCACTTGATCTAGAGTTTAAGGTGTAGTCTGAATAGTGTTGTCAGATGTGTTAGGAAAGAAGAGAATGTGTAAGGAATATGCAGAACTATTCTGAGTATGTGTAGTCAAAGTAGAGGGCCCTGCATCAAGGATACTATTTTGAATTGTTTGGGAAGCCTTCAAAGGGTTTGCAAATTTCTAATCTTTTCAACCACCGGTATCCTTACATTGAGGGGTCGGTTGCCTGATGCGCCCTCTCCAATGCCTTCTATTAAAGGCATCCTCTTCCACCAAACCTCTTCTCTCCATATCATCCTTCACCTTATCTCGCCATATAAGTGTCTGCCTCCTTCTCGATCTTACCCCCAAACAGGTTCCTCCCAACCCCTTTTCACTCTCTCCCCACCATGTGTCCTCTTTCAAGGATTCTATTTTGAATTATTTTGCAAGCCTTCAAAGGGTTTGCAAATTTCTAGTCTTCTTCTCAACCACCGGTATCCTTACATTGAGTGGTCGGTTGCCTGATGTGCCCTCTCCAATGCCTTCTATTAAAGGCTTCCTCTTCCACCAAACCTCTTCACTCCATATCATCCTTCACCTTATCTCGCCATATAAGTGTCTGCCTCCTTCTCGATCTTACCCCCAAACAGGTTCCTCCCAACCCCTTTTCACTCTCTCCCCACCATGTGTCCTCTATCAAGGATTCTATTTTGAATTGTTTGGCAAGCCTTCAAAGGGTTTGCAAATTTCTAATCTTCTCAACCACCGGTATCCTTACATTAAGGGTCGGTTGCCTGATGCGCCCTCTTCAATGCCTTCTATTAAAGGCATCCTCTTCCACCAAACCTCTTCACTCCATATCATCCTTTACCTCTTCTCGCCATCTAATTATCTGCCTCCCTCACGATCTTACCCCCAAACAGGTTCTTCCCAACCCCTTTTCACACTCTCCCCACCATGTGTCCTCAACACGTGACACACTTATCATTTATTTAATATTTACTACGCCTGCCATTCTTCTTCATAATTTTCCAATCTATCAAGTAGTGATATTCTCATAATCCACCTCGGCTTTCTCATCTCTGTTCTCTCTCTCTTTTCTAGTGTTGGTTTGTTAACGGGTAAACTTCGAGTCTTTTTCATGGAGTTTTCATGAACTTTCGTTAATCTGATCTGGTGGATGTTCCAGGGTTTTGTAGTAAGTGCTAATATTGAATATAGCTATAAAAGGGCTGTGTTGTAGGAAGGGCAACGTCACTGTTTATCCGTGGTAATATCTGCTATTATTCTCTTATGTTGGTCAATTTGAATTAGTAGAGCTACATGAAACTACACTTGGGGAGATCAAAAGCGAAACATTAGATTAAACCCAACTGCTTTAACAGGCATATCTTCTGAATAAGACTAAGTTAATTTGTAGGCAAGGAAAAAATGCAAGCTGGTGGCTTTTCCATTTCTTAATAAGACTCAGTTAATTTGTAGGCAAGCAAAAAATGCAAGCTGGTGGCTTTTCCATTTCTTAATAAGACTCAGTTAATTTGTAGGCAAGCAAAAAATGCAAGCTGGTGGCTTTTCCATTTCTTAATAAGACTCAGTTAATTTGTAGGCAAGCAAAAAATGCAAGCAGGTGGCTTTTCCATTTCTTAATAAGACTCAGTTAATTTGTAGGCAAGCAAAAAATGCAAGCTGGTGGCTTTTCCATTTCTTAATAAGACTCTGTTAATTTGTAGGCAAGCAAAAAATGCAAGCAGGTGGCTTTTCCATTTCTTAATAAGACTCAGTTAATTTGTAGGCAAGCAAAAAATGCAAGCAGGTGGCTTTTCCATTTCTTAATAAGACTCAGTTAATTTGTAGGCAAGCAAAAAATGCAAGCAGGTGGCTTTTCCATTTCTTAATAAGACTCAGTTAATTTGTAGGCAAGCAAAAAATGCAAGCTGGTGGCTTTTCCATTTCTTAATAAGACTCAGTTAATTTGTAGGCAAGCAAAAAATGCAAGCAGGTGGCTTTTCCATTTCTTAATAAGACTCAGTTAATTTGTAGGCAAGCAAAAAATGCAAGTAGATGGCTTTTCCATTTCTTAATAAGACAAAGTTAATTTGTAGGCAAGCAAAAAATGCAAGCTGGTGGCTTTTCCATTTCTTAATAAGACTCAGTTAATTTGTAGGCAAGCAAAAAATGCAAGCAGGTGGCTTTTCCATTTCTTAATAAGACTCAGTTAATTTGTAGGCAAGCAAAAAATGCAAGCTGGTGGCTTTTCCATTTCTTAGTTGAAAAATCAAGATCATGATCGGTCTGTGAGTTTGTGTCTCAGTCATGTGGGGGACTCTATTTTTACTCCCCAAGGAATTGGAGTTTCGCCAGCCTTCTTGTCTTTCAGGAACCTTAGTGCTTGAGGGACCTTGATGAGATAAATAGTGAGTTGAGGGTGATCGATTGATAGTGATAACTAGTGTGAGAGTGATTGAGAAGAGCAGCTGCACTAGAGATCATTCAAAAGGGAGAGGGATAGAAATTTGAGGACCAAATTTGATAGTTCTTTGTGGAGAGATGGAAATTGAGTTTTATTGCCGGCAGATCGGGAAGGCAAGGCAAGATTTATTGACTGATATCTTCATTTCGAGACAAATGAAAAATACCCCGGCATTTTACTTTTTTTTTTGTCTCCAATTATTATTTATTGGAAAACTTACTTTATAGGTGATACAAAGCTTTCCGATTTTTTTTTCTTTTTTTTTTTTTTCAAAAAATTTATCTACATAATTATTTTTCTTCGTATGCTCTTGTTGCTTCTCCGAGTCATTTTCGTTACACCTGTCAAGCTTCAGCTTCCCACATGTATTTTGACCTGGTCGAAAAGCTCGGCATGATATTTCGTCCTATTAACAGGTAGGCTCCGGACCTTCAACTTGTCTTTGCTTTTCCTGGAACCTGAAAGCAGTTTCCTTATGTAACATTCACAAAAGATTCATTGTTCCATTTGGTGCTATATATATATATATATATATATATAATATATATATATATATATATATATACATATATATATATATATATATATATATATATACACACATATATATATATATATATATATATATATATATATATATATATATATATATATATATATATATATAGCTGTTTTGCTTTACAAATGTGCTATTTAATGTCACATCATTTAATCTAGTTATTCAAAGCTACATTGCGCTCTAGAAAGAGTTTCTCAATCGGAAAATGAGCTAAATTCTCATGTTTGCTAAAACGGTTCACAATTAAAAAAGTGTTTTTATTCTGATATTTTCACTACTGGAGTTTTCCAAATTCAGTTTTACAAATCAAAATGTCACGCCATTGAATCTAGTTATTCAAAGATACATTGCGCTCTAGAAAGAGTTATTCAATCGGAAAATGAGCTAAATTCTCAAGTTTACTGAAACGGTACACAATTGAAGAAGTGTTTTTATTCTGATATTTTCACTACTGGAGTTTTCCAAATTCAGTCATTTGATCGAGGTAGGAAATACCTTTAACTACACGTCGATCTAGCATCATCACGTATGGGTCGTTACAAACCCCTATCATTAGCACATACCTTCGCTACTTCCTTACGGCAAGCTACCCGACCTTACGCACACACATACTGTCACGGAATCTTAACGTACAAAGGGGCACGAAGGGCCGGGGTACGTTACGTTGTTAGGGCATATGGGCGTGCTTATACCCAGATAAGGGGGGTGGGCGTTGGGAATTGCTGTACATATAGCTTCTATGGGAATGCTCAGAGCAATGACAAAGGAATGTCTGTACGCGTGGATATACCAGTTGCCTCAGGTCGAAGAGATCCATTTTAGACAGTCGAAATTATGACTGAAATATTGCTTATTTTTAAGAACATTTAAATTAATGTTGTTGGTGTGATATATCGTTTTGTGTGAACGTTTATATACTGCGTACACACACATTCCATATGTATGTGTGTTGTATTGTGTTTTTAGATAATGGAATTTTTGTCATTCCAATTTAGTTTTATCTTGTAATATCACGCCCCAATCTCCTTAGTTTTGTTCTGTTTAGCATGTTGGATTTCAATAAACAGTTGAGAGCGTTTTTATTCATGATGTCAAGGGGTCTCCCATGAAGATTACGTTATTGCACATTTAGATTATGCAGATGGGCCATTGTGGCGTGGTGCGTGATGTGCGCTCTCTCTCTCTCTCTCTCTCTCTCTCTCTCTCTCTCTCTCTCTCTCTCTCTCTCTCTCTCTCTCTCTCTCTCTCTCTCTCTTTAGAATTGCTAGATTTTACCCATTGTTACTTGTCTTATATTAACCATGTTAGGTTTTGAGAAATGAAAAAAATATTTATTGTGTTATACAATTGGGGTTTTATAACATTTCGAGTTTAAAGATTTATAAATTAGCACTGAATTGATAATTTCTAATATGATGGTGTTCTAAGATCATAGTACATTAAAATACACAATTTTCCGTGTATTTATGATTAATAAAATAACCCACAAAGTATGAAAAATAGAAGTTTATTTAGCTTTCGAAGGGACCATCTCCCTTCCTCTTCAGAATACAAAAGAGGAAGGGAGATGGTCCCTTCGAAAGCTAAATAAACTTCTATTTTTCATACTTTGTGGGTTATTTTATTTAAGATCATAGTACTTATATATTAACATGGCTGTTGTTCACTGCTTGAGCACAATCTGACTAATAATATATACAATAAAAATCGTGATGAATATATTTACTGTATGATGAATGGTAATTTTTTTCACTCGTATTCTTCTGTTACGACAAAAGAGAGATAAAAAAGTGAGCCATGCCTCGTATTTATCCTGCGTGAAAGATCTGCTCACTTCAGCTGTCATTTTCTGATGGATTGGTAGGCTTAGTCGGGTTTCACGTTGGTCTCGTGTCGGTTCACATTAATATAACCCCCCCCCCCCCCAACATAATGTTTCTTAGACGTTCTAAAGATGAAAAGAATCATTAGCTATTGGAGATTTGAAATACATTGAATTTCAGGATTTTTAGAATGATTTATTGTTAATTTTGTTCTCTTCATTTATTTATTTCCTTATTTCCTTTCCTCACTGGGCTATTTTTCCCTGTTGGAGCCCCTGGGCTTATAGCATCTTGCTTTTCCAACTAGGGTTGTAGCTTGGATAGTAATAATAATAATAATAATAATAATAATTGTAGTGGTTTACAAGACTTGAAATAATGTTTCTCCCATTTTGGGTATATTGAAAGAATTTATTATTCTAAATGCCCCAATTGTAGAACTGCCCATGCTTTGAATTTCACGATTTGAGATGTCGAATTGTAGTGGTTTACATAACTTAAATATATGTCTGTCTTTTTGGGTATATTGAATTTATTATTCTAAATGCCCCAATTGTAGAACTGCCCATGCTTTGAATTTCATGATTTGAGATGTCGAATTGTAGTGGTTTACATAACTTAAATATATGTCTGTCTTTTTGGGTATATTGAATTTATTATTCTAAATGCCCCAATTGTAGAACTGCCCATGCTTTGAATTTCACGATTTGAAATGTCGAATTGTAGTGGTTTACATAACTTAAATATATGTCTGTCTTTTTGGGTATATTGAATTTATTCTAAATACCCCAATTGTAGAACTGCCCATGCTTTGAATTTCACGATTTGAGATGTCGAATTGTAGTGGTTTACATAACTTAAATATATGTCTGTCTTTTTGGGTATATTGAATTTATTCTAAATACCCCAATTGTAGAACTGCCCATGCTTTGAATTTCACGATTTGAGATGTCGAATTGTAGTGGTTTACATAACTTAAATATATGTCTGTCTTTTTGGGTATATTGAATTTATTCTAAATACCCCAATTGTAGAACTGCCCATGCTTTGAATTTCACGATTTGAGATGTCGAATTGTAGTGGTTTACATAACTTAAATATATGTCTGTCTTTTTGGGTATATTGAATTTATTCTAAATACCCCAATTGTAGAACTGCCCATGCTGCCCTCCTTTTGTGTTTACATCTGTGGCCAAGAGCTGATGATGACGAGGTGCGGATTAGGCCTATTTAAAGCTCATCAGTCCCACTTAACGGAGGATGTATGCCCTCGCTCCCTGTTCTATTGGGCATTTTATGCGCCATCTGGAGCCTGTCCATCAAACTCCTTATCAAGCGATGAAGTACGACTGGGCATTGTTACCCATTTTTTAATTACCTTCCATTCGCTACACGTTTAGTCCTTTGTATTTCTCGGGAATAACTGAGCGGATATTTCAGACCTGTCTGAGGATGAGGTGAAATAACTGTATTTGCGACAATGATTGCTCGTTTTGTTTGACATACAACTGTTAGAAAAACCGTAATTTTAATCGGAAATTATCCGTAAAAATACACTAATCTCAGTCGTATTTTGGTAAAATACAGGCGACCGTAATTTTACCATACTTTCTTATTATCTTTTTTACGGGTTGGTGACTGTGATATCGCTCCTTTACGTCAATATATTCGTTTTTAAACGGCAGATGCCTAGCAACATTTATTCTAGGATTTTTACCGTTTTTTACGGCAAATTTTAACAGTGTATTCCGTAAGTAACTTGTGGGTATTGACTTGTTTTATTTCTGTATTCCTCGAGTTAAGTATTAATGATTTTTTCTTTTATTGCAGGTGAGTTGTGTAAATGACTAAGTTTGGTGTACCCACGAAGGTAAGGATTCAATTCTACACTCTGTAACTACAGTCTCCTGAGCAGTCTTCGTGAGGGGAGTGATTTTTTTTTTTTTTTTTTTTTTTTTTTTGTGAAAACTTCACCCCATTTTGTTTATTTTTCTTTTTAAATTAAACCATTATAGTCAATAGCATGACTCAATTAGTAGCTAAAAAACCAACTATTCTTGTCCTTTCAAATTTTGGCCTCAAATGACCCATTGGTTTTGCAAGGCATGTTTAGATTTAGTTTATGAATTTGGGATCATCTCCTTAGTGCCGCTTCAAGTTTAATCTCTGAGGCTGCTCCAATCGCCCTTTCCTAGTTGGAAATTAGCTTCATACAAATATTACAGTGTTATAAGCGGTTGAAGTTGCGAAAGAAATTATGGTGTTATCGTATGAAATAGATTCTTGTTACAGTCAAATATTAAATCCTCACTATATATATATATGCATCTGAGCATCACGTTTTCCTGTAATTTTACCGCATATATGTGTGTGTGTGTGCATGTGTATGTGTGTACACGTGTGAATATATATTGCAAATGCCGTTAGAGTGCAGATTTTTAAGGAACTAATTCATTATGAGAATGATCGATGACATGAAAAAAATAAATAGTGTTGCACCGATATGCAATTGAAATTCCTTCTAACCTACTGTGCTATCCAGCCATGACAAACTGCCGAAATGCATCATATCCGCTAATGGCTTTTAAGCCTCGCTTGCCATATGGTGTTAAATCGTTTACGTTTGTTATGGGCCCCTTTTGCAATTGACATTGCCAGCATCCCTCCTAACAAAGGAATGTTTACGTAATATTGCCAAGGCGTCTTTTTCTTCTTCTTCTCCTTCTCGTCAGGGATCCCGAAAACTGGCCTGGAGTGACATTTATTATAACCGGTTGTCTCAGCAGCCTGCATCACCAGGGACTTTTAACTACACCCTAATTACACCTTCTTTTGCTGCGATACAAATGGGCTTTGCAAACGTCACCGCCACCAGCCTTGCATATATTTGCCTCTTTAAATTTTACATATGAATAACGATTCTCGATTTTTTTTCCAATTTCTGCTTTCATTTGTTTTTAAGATATACAAGTACCAATGCATATCCACATATATGCATTCTGAATGTTTGATATGCTTTAGTTTTATCAAAATATGTACAGCCTAATGCTTTTTGAGGCTTGGCATTATTCTTATGGCCCTCTGCCTCCATAGATATAATCTCTATATATTTCTTTCAATTTATTCCATTTCTTTTTTTAAGATATACAAACTCCAATGCATTCCAATGCATACTCACATATATGCATTCTGAATGTTTAATAAGCTTTAGTTTTATCCAAATATTTACAGCCTATTGCTTTTTGATGCTTGGTATTATTCTTATGGCCCTCTGCCCTCCATAGATATAATCTCTATATATTTCTTTCAATTTATTCCATTTCTTTTTAAGATATACAAACTTCAATGCATATTCACATATATGCATTTTGAATGTTTAATAAGCTTTAGTTTTATCCAAATATTTACAGCTTAATGCTGATTGATGCTTGGTAATTTTCTTATGGCCTCTGCCTCCATAGATATAATCTCTATATATTTCTTTCAATTTATTCCATTTCTTTTTAAGACATACAAACTCCAATGCATATCCACATATATGCATTCTGAATGTTTGATAAGCTTTAGTTTTATCCAAATGTTTACAGCCTAATGCTTTTTGATGCTTGGTATTATTCTTATGGCCCTCTGCCTCCATAAATATAATCACAGAGCCAAATGATTTGTTTTCACCTTAGATTGCCGTTTTTCTTCATGGGCATTATAACTTGATTGTTGAAAAGATTAGTTAATTGGTAGATTTCTTTTCCATAATTTCAGTAATTGCTAAATATTACTTGTCTAGAATGATTACAAGAAACTCGAGAGGAAAGTACAAGAAAGAACTGCATGAGGCATAAAATGGTATAAAGGCAACTGAGATGATGGCTCTGGGTCGGCTTCCTAAAGGAAGGTCTAAGAAATGAAGATAGGAGCTTGCATGACAGTTGTGCTCGAATATGCAAAACAGGCGAGGTTCAAATAGTTTTGGGCATGTTTGAATTGAGGAGGGAACAGAAGGACTCTGAATTATTCACTATCATTGTTTATTTTTGGAGGACCTCTCCCATCTAGTATAAAAGCCGGCCCCTTTAATTTGTTGGTTGTTTTCTCTTATGGCCAATTTTCTGCCCCATTATTTTTTAGATGCCTAATTTCATCTATGATATGTCTTTTTAAGGGTTTTCATCCTTTTAGTTAGAACAACTCATTGCATAATATGGGAAAATTGTCGATGATAGTTGTATCTTATGGGTAATTCTATTAATTTAAGGAAACCAGAAATTAAATATAACCTATTTGAATATGTATCTTCCAGCACTATGTTAGTGCGTGCTGCTTATCTCTTTGATCTTCAAACCTCTCCTGCTGTTGACGAGTCGTGGTAGAATACTGCTCAATGTTGTTAGGCGTTTTTTTGTTCCTTTACTCTCAGGTTATAATTGTACCAACCGTGTGTCACACGATCGCACATAGTTCATTTTGTGCTTGTATCTTCGCTCTCCCCTCGCACTATAACGAACCTGAAAATTCATGTCTGCTTTTCTCCTCTGTAACATTGTCAATATTTGAACATGAAAGTTCTTGTTGCTTTGAGATTTTGTATATAAAGGAGAGTGTTCTTTAATAAACTAACTCAGTTGCTTTCACACTGCCTTTGAGTTCACAACCTTTCTCTTGGCACCGTCACATAATAATGATTGTCAGCTCTTCGTAAGACATTCCCTAATACTACACGAAAAGCTCAGTGAATTTATAACCTATTTTATTAAGGTTTGTTATTCTTTTTATTTATCTAGGTGAAGGAATGATCATTTAGCAAATTCCATCACGTTTAGTTTATGAGAACACATGGTAATGAATTATATTCGTGACGATAATAAACAGACTGTAAAGGCTTTTTACCCTAGGAATATAATGTGTGAAGAATGGATGCAGGCTTGTAACGCTGCTTGTTGTTTAAATTGTATCTGATTTTTCTTGTTTATTCTCTATGACTTCAATTGGCCGAGATAAAGTCACTCCCAGATTTGGAATGCAAATTGTTTCGTTGTGAGGAATTGGCATGACTTTATCGTGAATAATCTTCGCAAATTTTACACATGAATGGCACAGATGTTTTTTCGCGGTGTACTACTTGAGCTTCGATAATTTAATGCTGTGGAAAATACTTCCTCCTCTCTCTCTCTCTCTCTCTCTCTCTCTCTCTCTCTCTCTCTCTCTCTCTCTCTCTCTCTCTCTCTCTCTCTCTCTCTCTAGATTCGGGTGATGGAGCCTTCTGTGTAGGTACTGAAAGTGACTAATGTGGAAGTTCGTTGCACGGGATGTTCATTCAAGATTCAGCACTTGAGTGATGAATGTATACATTGCTCAGGATGTTCATCCACGATTTAGCAGTTAAAGGATGAATATGTATATATATATATATATATATATATATATATATAGATATATATATATATAAGTATATATATATGTATACTGTATACATGAATATTAATAAAAAGTAAATTGATAATGTACTACGCACCCTTACGCATACAAATGTACACATTCCAGTACTATGAAGTCACTTGAATAACGTAATTCTTAAATTTTTTGAACGGTGATTATAGAATCATTTAACATCCTCGGAAGCTTAGCATTTATGTTGCCACCTGTTGAATTTCTGAAAAAAAAAAACCACGCCTCATTTTCTTTATATTTCCCCATCAACTTCAATCGCTCTCAATCAAGCATTGCGTTTTTATTTTGCCTTATCCCATTTTTCCCCAGTTGTTATTCATTACAGTTTCAGCCTCGCCCCAGTACATTCCTCGCCACACCCTCTTTCATCTCCCCACCCCCCTTTCGCTCTCCTCCCACACTCCTAGATTTTAAAAGGGCTTCCATCTATCTATCTATTCATTTTAGGTACTCCTTTTTTTTTCCTACCCCCATGGCAACCGTTATTCATTCCACGTGCTACGCAAGTGAAGGATGCCATCGTTAAGAACCCTTTTTTTATTTTCTATTCTTTTTTTATATGTTGTATTTTAGCGACGTGTCTCTGAGGGGGTCCGAAGGGAAGAACAGTCGAGGAAGGAGACTCTTCATCAAAACTATCACGATCATGAAGAACATCCTCTTATTTATTCATGTTTTTTCCTTCATCAATGTAGTCCCTTATGGTGGTGGTGGCATGATAGGGGTGTGGGTCCTGTCGCCATCCATTATCGTCGTCAACATCATTCGTCATCATCATTATCGCCGTAATCGCTTGTTATTCCCTCTTACTTACCGTGTCAGTGGGTGTCGTTAGCGGGTACCACGAGTGGTGGCATTGTGACGCTCATTACATTGGGGGTAATCGTATGCAGTGGCTCTTCCTTGCAGAGTCGAGTGCTGTTGCAAGTGGCTCTACTCCGGGCTGCTGTTGCTGCTTCTGCTGCTGTTGCTGCTTCTGCTGTTGTTGTTGTTGTTTGTTTGTTGGCAAAAAATTTAGAAGAAATTTTGATGCTATGTTGGATGCAATGTGTTTGGGATAAATAAGTGCCTTGGCTTCTAATAAAAGCAAATGTAAGACTACTAATTTCTCTATAAGGAAGATAGGGGACATGACAAATTGGAGACTTTTTCTACGAACTTTTCTATAAAAATTCTCTCTCTCTCTCTCTCTCTCTCTCTCTCTCTCTCGGATGCAATGAGTGTTTGGGGATAAATAAGTGCTTTGGCTTCTAATAAAAGCAAATATAAGACTACTAATTTCTCTATAGGGAAGATAGGGGACATAGCAAATTGGAGACTTTTTCTACGAACTTTTCTATAAAAATTCTCTCTCTCTCTCTCTCTCTCTCTCTCTCTCTCTCCTCTCTCCTCTCTCTCTCCTCTCTCTCTCTCTCATTATTTGATTTCAGAAGGCCGGTTTCTCGTAGTTCGCGTCGAACGCATGACTGGATGGAAATGACTCGGCAGAAGTTATCGTCAGGGCATGTAGGTCATTAATTAGCATGTAAAGATTTATCAGTGAAAGGGAGGAGGAGTTTCCTGTGTTCGGGAGAATGCCAGCAGCGTTTCACACAACCTGATTAGTTTCCAATAACCGGTTAATAGAAAAAATAAGAATGGTCAAATTGATTTTAAAATAAGTAAAATTTGTGTTTGATTCTATTGTCCGACCGTTTTTTTTTTTCTTTTTTTTTCATAATTTGAAGATTTAACGACTGCACTTGGTGCGTTTAAAGTTTTTGGAATACTGTTGATTATTATTATTTTTTTTCGATATTTTTATTCTTTTTACGTACAAAGATTTATATAGTAAAATTACATGTAATGAAGATACTGTCAGTATTCATAAAAAAAAATTGTTTTTAACAAACGTGTTTTCTGATCTCTAATTTAAATTAAGATATTTGAGAATATGAACTACCAATAACATATTTAATGAAAATTCACAAAAGGACATTAAAAAAAATCAAAGTGCTAAGGTAAGAACCGTGACTAGTCAACTTCATCCTTTTTTTAACATGAGGTCTTAAGACTCGAGGGAGATGAAAATGGGACCAAGTTTTCGTAAATCATGGACCGAAGTGACTTAAATCATGTGTTACCTAAAAGAAATCAGGGACCACCTCCTTGCATAGACCCAGCTTTACACTAAAAACAGAGAGGCCAGAGTCACCTTCCATAATGCCATATCACCCTACATGCTACTTAAAAATGGCACCCCACAAGGTGGTGTCCTCGGCCCCTTCCTTTTCAATGTCATAATAAACATATTTGCCTAACAAGCTCCTGAATTTTTCTTGTTAATAGAACTTGAGGATCTGGACTGGGTGATGTGCAGCATGAAAACCTGGTTACCAGACTGACGCTCGATGGAAATGAATAGAGGGAAACAATCTAGGTAAACAAGTGAAGAAACAATGGGGCAAACCTACTGTATATGCATCGAAACAGACCTACCCGAATGAACGTTGGTCATTGCTAAAATAGAAACGGTAAATGGCTTTATCCCTTGGAACTGAATTATTGTGGAGTCACGTGTAAAGAAGTTCTGATTTTATAACTAGAATTTATGAAAGGATGACTTAACGCAAATTCGAATCTTTACGTGTCATTACTGAACCTAGGAGGATGGGGCAGTATATAGTCTTTCAGACATTGCTGGCAATTATCCAACGTAATATCTGTTGAATTAGGAAATTATAACTTAAACTCATCGAAACTGGGAAAAAACCACAGAGATATTGATTGCAAGTAAAACCCTTTATTCATTGAACGACAAGAATAGACCGCAATATTTAGTTCGACCATTCTTGGTCGTCTGGCACTGAGCGAGGTCCCTGAAAGCCAATAGAGCTTTGTTGATTGCGTCAGTCAACTAAATGCAATGTTGTTAGTCGACTATTGAGGGTCATAGCCAGAGCATGGAGGGGCAGTTAATAACAAGACGTGTGTTATTTTTCTCTCGATCTGTATAGCCTCAAAACTGGAGGGCTTCGAAAATGGTTTGAAAATATTCTCTCTCTCTCTCTCTCTCTCTCTCTCTCTCTCTCTCTCTCTCTCTCTCTCTCTCTCTCTCCTCTCTCTCTCTCTCCTGGTTTAAGCAAAGCACCATTTAAGTGTAATTATTTAATCTATTTCACTTACAGTCATAACCGGAAGGTTAATGTGATTAATGGGCCGCAATGAAGTCTCCGCTTTGTTCTGCAAAGTGAGAATTAACGAATAACATTTTTTTTTTACTGGAAAAGGAATTTTAGGAGAAGGGTATCCCTTCTCCCTTCCCGCCCCTGACCCCAGGTACATCCTGCGCTTCTCGTAAATCATAAAATCCCAAGAAACGCGCCGAAAGAGTTAATTCTATTTTCTGACTGATAAATGGCTTAAAAAAGGATTGATTGATATCTTTATGCAACGAGCAGAATGCAACCCGCCACTTCAAGAATGCGGGTCCTGAAGGTAACTGTCGGATCAGAGAGAAGCCGACTACTATTAAGAGAGATAGATCCCCGATGTATTTATCCTCGGAGGCTGAGTGAAAAGATTTATCTGCCTTTTTCGGGAGGCGTGCTTAGGAGCGCCTCGTCTCCCCTTCTTAAAATGTGTCTTCTCGGCTCAGGTCTCTGAAATTGCTAGTTTGTCTAACGTGTAATTATTGGCTCGTGGTTAACGGAGTTGCAGAGCAACAATAGATGTGATTTAGATTTAAATATATTTGAATTGTTTTACATTTTTTGCCAGTTTCCAACGATTAGATCGGTTAGGAAGTTGAGATTCTTTTTAAACGTTTTCTGTAACGAAATAAAGCTTGTTTGTAAAACCATTAAATGGAACGTTGATTAGTCTCTCTCTCTCTCTCTCT
>NC_090746.1:114269845-114277345 GCF_036898095.1 Palaemon carinicauda | reverse complement strand
AAGAGTCCTATTAGGTTAATGTAATATAATTATTTTATGAACTTGGAATCTTGCTCTCTTTACAGAGTCCTATTAGGTTAATGTAATATAATTATTTTATGAACTTGGAATCTTGCTCTCTTTACAATGAGTCCTATTAGGTTAATGTAATATAATTATTTTATGATGAATTTACAGCTTTTTCTAAGCATAGTTACACTGAAGTTGTCTTTCTGAGTACAAAGTATTGAGAAGTCGTAGGAGAAATTCCTCGGGATTTTAAAATCCTTCCCGTCAGATTACGCACGTGTGATTTTTCACGGTGTGTCCATTAAGCAATTAACAGGTGTTTGTGAGGTTCCCAGTGTGTGGACCCATCGGAGGTTGTTGATTTTACTCATCATTCAAGTGATTAACAGAAACATGTTGTTTTGTGGTTTTTCATTTCATGATTTAGGGTTTTTATTATGCGCTCACCTGGTAGGATCTAACGTTTGAATATAACTTGAAGACCATATTTTTATTATTAATTATTATTGTTGTATTTATTATTATTATTATTACTACTACTTGCTAGGCCTCAACCCTAGTTGGAAAAGCAGGATGCTATAAGCCCAAGGGCTCCAACAGGGAAAATATCCCAGTGAAGAAAGGAACTATGGGGACTGTATATCTTCCACTTCATTAATTATCCTTTTTTATTGATTCGTCATCATTTTGAGGGCGAAATTTGATGCGTCATCCATCAATGAATGTGTTTAATTCAGTTGCATTGTATAAGGATTATAGGAATACTGCAATCCCCATTTACTTACATTAAGGGCTGTTTTCCTGGTCCTAACACGCAGGGGTAAAGTACCCACAAGGTCTGTTTTTCTTATAAATTATAAGGTATTTAGCGAAGCACACCGCATATTGCTCGTTTATTGTCAAATCCACACTATCGAAGCACTTAGAAAACGAGAAAGTCTTCAATTTCTTCTTGAAATCCTTATTACCTTCATTCTTTCAGATGTCTAGTTGGAGCTTGTTATATCGCATTTGACAGTACTTGTAATTAATTTTCTTAATTTTGTACCTTTGGTAACTATACAAAAGACCCTTCTTGTTGATATTGCTAAGTCGCACAAAGCAGTCAAGTTTTTATAACTTATTGACAAAACGTATAAATTAATTTTCATAAATAGCATGATTTACACACGTCCACAAGACTAACGATTCAGGACATAACTGACTTTTATAATTGTGTCATATAGTTGAATAATCAACCATAATACGACATATATGTGAAACCCCTCATTTATATCACATCCCTATGACCACATTCCTTGAAGTTTAGAGGCTCTGCGAATTGTTCTAAGCTCCACGGATCCAGTTTGGTTGACGGTGGGTGGGGTCTATATTTTTTTTTTTTTTTTTTTTTTTTTTTTTCTTTAACACGAAGCGAAAATATAGTGTTCAGTTCATCTAAATCTCATCTAGATTGCAAATTATTATATTTTTTACATCCGTCTTTTATGAACAGAATTACAATAAATTAGTTCCACTCCTTCGGAGTTACTTTGTCGAAGTTTGGTGTATTTTGATTTGGGTATAATTACATTGGCAATGGTTATTGAAAAAACAAAACAAAGCCAGGTCAAGTTAGAATTGAGCTGAGAAAGAGAGAGAGAGAGAGAGAGAGAGAGAGAGAGAGAGAATTAATAAATATTCATTCTATCAACCTGTGGGTCATTAACCAACATAATCCGAGAGTTATTGGCTGCACTGTATGTTAGAAAACATGATTATCCCCCCCCCCCCTCCCGCCCCAAATACCCATGAATTGTTTTCCTTCATGGCATTATTCTGTCTGTCCATTTACGTCCCAGCCTTCGGGGCCGTGCCTTCAACAAAGTAGTCTAGTGTTAATCGTAATCTCTTAAGAGAACCGGTTTGTAATACTGTCGGGTATTAGTGGGTATTGTATCCTCACGTTGCAGAGCTTGATGCCCCCCCCCCCCACCCCCTCCTGAAGCCCAGTGGGTATGACACCCCCTCCTTCCCCGAAGTCATGCACGATATGTACACATTGCTGAAAGGGCCCAGGGGAACCACAGTGCTTTAATACTTCCTTATGCTCGGAGACGTGGGGGCGATCTTTTATCATTTTCCATTAGAGGGACTGGCTATATACGGAAGGATTTTCTCTGTTCTGATACGGCCAATTTGCACTAAATTTAGATTAGACTTGAAAACGTGTAGAGTCGTTTTCCCAGTGATATAAGCTTTCATAGGAAAGCTTCCATATTTGTTATTGTGTGCATAAGGTAAAAAACTATGAGTTCGACGTTTCTATCTTTGAATGTCTCCAGTTAAATCTCTCTCTCTCTCTCTCTCTCTCTCTCTCAAGGGGAATTCAGCAGAACTGTAAATGAGTCGGCATCGAGTAGAATTAATGTTCGTGATGTATGAAATGAATCTCCCTCCTTTCCCTTCAACAGAAGGCCCTACAATAGCGTGCCATGCCTGTAGGAGAATGTAGCGCCCCGAGGGTATAGGCAGCATACCCGGAGCTTCAGCATACCAGAGCCATCCCCTGGAGGCCCAGCAGACTTCCTGCAGGGCATGAAGATTGGTGGCTGCGGGTGTGCGAGTGTGGGGTTGTGGGTACGGGGTATGTATGTGTGTGTGTCTGTCTGTCTGTGGGGTTAGATGTGCAGCGGTCGAAGTGCATGGTGGTGTGGAGCCCCTCGGGCTGGTCGTGGCTGGACACCAACAGCCTGCTCTCTCTCTCTCTCTCTCTCTCTCTCAGCACCCTGGAGATAACGTGCCTTGCACGACAGGTTCTGGAGTATCAGGTCCCCTTCTCCCCCCCCCCCCCCCACCCCCACCCCACATGCTCCTCTTGCGTCCCTGTATTCCCCCTCCCTCTCCTTTATTCTCCCCTCCCTCTCCTTTATTCTCCCCTTCCCCTGCCCCTATATTCTCCCTCCCCCTCCACCTTTATTCGTCTTTCTCTCGCATCCCTCTGGAATTTCGACAAGACGCAAGAGCGTAGTTCGAGATAAGCGGCGACTTCCTCCTGCGGACGATGTCGCCCCCAGCGCGATATGGTTTCGAAACGGTTTGTTTCGTCCTTTCCGTTGCTTACGATGATACGGTGACAGGAAGGGGGAGGGGTTTAGATGTGCGCGCGAAAGAGAGAGAGAGAGAGAGAGAGAGAGAGAGAGAGAGGCGGGGGGATTAGGAGTAAGGGGAGGAGGGGATGAGTGGTTGCCCGGTCCGTCCTTTAATTTTTTCCGACTGAGCTGGAATGTTGCTGTGGGTATCCGGAATTGCTCGGCGGTTGCTATGTAAAGTTGCACAGCGAGATCGATGGTGGCGTTTAAAGTGACTTGCTGTTGTTTTCTTTGAATATTTGGGCTTTTTCGTTATTTACATTAGTATAATGATGATAGAGCAGCATTGATATTAGTAGGTGGGATAGGAGTTTTAAGGGAATTTTTAGGGTGAGGTCATTAGGGATACACATACGTACACACACACACACACACACACACATATATATATATATATATATATGTATATGTATATATATGTGTGTGTTTAATTTTCAAAAGAATTCCAATACTTCACAATAGGCGAGATAGCCCCCCCCCCCCACCAAAAGGTAATCCTCAGGAGGGAAAATGTGTGCTAATGTTCTTACCTAATTCCATCCAGATTGGATCACTCGTTCTTGAGATATACTTCATAGGTACTCGAGCACACTCAACATTGTAGTGTGGCTTAAGAATGTCCTCCTGTCACGGTTCGTTACGCCTTCCTAATAAATTAGTAAGAATTTTTCCCTTTCTCTTATATGTATATATATATATATATATATAGAGAGAGAGAGAGAGAGAGAGAGAGAGAGAGAGATTGCAAACAAGGTAGGGGAAGGAAAAGACGATGCATTGACGAGGTAAGAGAATATGCAGGTATAGACTGCCAAAGAAAGACCATACACAGACGGGAGTGGAAGCATGTGCCTGGGGCCGTTTTCCTGCAGTGGACTAGCAATGGCTGCCATATATATATATATAATATATATGATAGAGAGATTGTGCTTAAAAATTAGTTTAATCTTTGTAATATCACTTTACGCTTCCATTAGTTTTCTTTTTTTATTTCAAGAGTCGAATGGAATCGAATTCGTTCTGATAATTCAGTTTCTTCACGAACAGACGTAACGTAAGATTTACACTTTCATTCTTGAATGAAATTGTAATCATAGAAATACTAGATTGACGAGCAATGCTAACTGAAAAGTGGGTATGCCTGAAATGACTGCGGTTAATGGGGTCGGTCACACTATGCAAGGGGCCCGAGGTAGGTAGTTTAGTAGGCCGAGTAAATAATTTTTTGGGGCAATTTATTCCTCGAGGTACGTTTTAAGGAAAGACCTGTCAGGGTATTGTGCCACCCAAGGTATATAGAATAAGGGAGTCCTCTATATACCACGGCGCCTCTCAAACTGAAAACAAACAATTGATAGTGTGTAAAGTTCCCGCTTGCATTGGTCGACACTGTCCTTGAATAAAAAATCATCCGTTACCCCTAATGCAGTTTCTCGTATCTATCTTACTAATAGATATGCTGTAGTATTAGAAGGTGCTTGCTCTTCATTAAGAATTTATGATGACTAATGATGCCGTACTCCCCCGGGTCAAAGAACATCTTCTAGAGGTTCGTGTATACAATGTGATCTCTTCTAGGACGAAGACAAAGGATGCTGCTAATAAGATTAAATATAGTGTGCATAGCCGGAAGCAATAGAGAGAGAGAGAGAGAGAGAGAGAGAGAGAGAGAGAGACGTTTTGTAGAGGCCATGGCAGGGTGGGTTCCTTTCACCAGCAGAAAAGAGGAGGAGGCTCCTGAGAGGTTGCCGTTTCGTTATAGGAGAGAGGACAAGGAGAGGCGAAAAGAGAGGAGGAGAGCCGAAGGAGGAGAAGACCGAGAAATGGGGACTGTTTGGGCGCTCGGGCTTGGACGAGTCTGCTGCAATGACGAACGACGACGTCGAGTTGATGACACTCGCGTATCAGGAATGCTGGCAGTTCTCTAAAGTCTGTGCGGGACATTATTGTGGCTAAGTACTAGGTCTCTCTCTCTCTCTCTCTCTCTCTCTCTCTCTCTCCCCGCGTGCATTTTCTTTCCCGTTGGGGAAGGTTGTCACTTACAGCTCCTTGGCTTGGTCTAATAGCAACCTGGGGCGTTGGTAATAGCCGAGTGTGTGGTGCGTGTGAAGAGCCAAGGGGGAAACGAAGGCACCAGTCATAATTCAGTGGTTGGAGGCTGTACAACGCTGGTTGCTGATGGAAGGCTCTGAGGCTTAGAGCGTGCGTTACCCGTCTTCCGTGACTAGACAATTAGCATCTTAAGCGACACCTTCCGCCTTCTTGGGAAGAATTATCACCTCCAACCCAATCACTTTTACTCCCTCGTCACGCTATTGACACTGTTGCCCCTGTTTTCTTGATTGGTTGGGACTGACTGCATAGGAAACTTCTTTCCCTCTTGGTATTCAAGTTACAAGTTCTTTTATACATATATAACGCTCTACAATTCAAATTACATTCTTTTCTGGGCTGCCCAAAGGCAAGAGCCCGGGTCTTACACAAGGTAAGACAATCTATACAGACAGACAGACCTCTTGGTACCTTATTACACTTTTATATCATTTTGAATAATGCCAGTATATAAATGTTGAGTAGGGGAATTCCTTTATAGCAGCCCCTCGCAACCATGAAAAAATGGCGCCACCAACATGCACAAAAAACAAGGTCGGGAACGTGCTCAATCCTTGACCTGAGCTATGCCCAGACACACGAATGCCAATCGATGGTATTCAGTAAACAAGACTTTTCCATTTGCTAATGGCTCTTATTTTTTAGGATCAACATTGCTTCGTGGTTGTCGCAGATGAAACTTTCCTTTAACAGTTTAGTGGGATAGTCGGAAATGTTGAGAAGAGATGGGGGATAGAAAAAAAAGCAATATTGTGTTGGCAGCCTTGCTTTAGGGAAAGGGCACTGCAGTTTAGGGTGTGGGCGGACCTGCATACCTTAAGTGCAGTGGAGTGTGGCGGCCAGCAGAAGGGAGAGAGAGAGAGTAGAGTGTGGGAAGGAGGGAGGGAGGGGGAATAGTGTCTCCAATACACAACGTAGCACAAAATTTCGAGTTTTTGGAAAGAAGCGAAAAATGGAATGTTATTCCTGCATATTTTTATTTGTCATAACATAAATGATACTACAAATGTATTACAGCTTAAAAACATTGTTACAGAAACGGCCCCGTTTTCAGTTAATCTACATTACATGTTCAAGAAGAAAAAGTTAATGTCAAATAAATTACAGATATATGTTAACCGCACATAATATGACACAAAAAACGAAACAATAAACACAAAGGCAAAGATAATGCACATATAAAGCTGTATTACGTTGGGAAGTGAGGATAAAAAGCACTTACAAAAAAAAAAAAGTCTAGACTAGGGAGTCATGGTTACGCAAGGGAAGATGATGACAAAAAAAGAACCAAACTTGAAGAGGTGATAAAGGAAGAAGCCAATAAAGAGGAGTGTGTTTGTCGCCAGAGGTTAAAAGGAAGGAGTTCATTTATTGTAATTATTATGCTTGCTGGTAGGTGCGTGTCTTCTTGTTTTTGTTGTTTGTTTCAAGGGGATCTAGGAGTACTGATTAAGAGTATATTATTAAATGGTATTTTTTTTTCCTCATTTTCCTAGGCTTGGTTTAGTTTATTGAAACCCTGAAGCAGTGAAATGAGCATTCCAATAGCCCTTTTTCTAGTCCAGACCACGGAAAGCAATACAAAGGAAAAATGTATGGTATTGTTTATGGAGGGAGGAAGATAAATCGGGCCCGAAAATTTTTTCGAAATTCGAGCCAAAAAATTTTTCGAAAATTTCGGCTAATTTTCTGGGCGAAAATTTTTTCGAAAATTTCGGCCGATTTTCGAGCTGAAAATGTTTTCGAAAATTTCGGTCGAAAATTTTTTAAATGAGGAAAATTTTCTAAGTTAGGAAAATCAGAGACAAGTAGAGAATTCCAAAGCCTAGCAGGATGAAAGAAACGTTTGGTAGACCGCGTAATCCAAGGATTTTAGATTTTGATCTTCTGGAGGGTCCCAGATAGTAAATCGTTTTCTAAATATGGTGGGAGTGGTTCGCAATATTTCAAATTTGTATGAATCTTTTTTCGTTTGATTTGATTGGTAAACAATGAAAAGGTGGGCAAAGTTGTTACTAGGATTCTCTCTCTCTCTCTCTCTCTCTCTCTCTCTCTCTCTCTCAAGAAATGTTCCTAGCTACTGAGGTGCAGCAGCTCCAGTCCCGAGCATCATGCTGTTAGATCCTATCTGCAATTAACATTGTAGCATAGAATGATGTTCTCCCAATAGGAGAGAGAGAGAGAGAGAGAGAGAGAGAGAGAGAGAGAGAGCAAACGTTCAAAAACTGTTCGTATAAGAGCCATTGTG
>NC_090746.1:114262345-114264845 GCF_036898095.1 Palaemon carinicauda | reverse complement strand
AATTTCTCGCTTAATATATTCCCTTACCTTCATCATGTCAAGTAGACATATAATTATAAGTTACAGACATTACATTTCTTACACCTGAAATAGGTTAAAAGACGGTTGGGCTTTGATTTAATAATAACTTTAGGCCATAGGACCCGGTTCTAGGGCCTATGAGGCCATTCAGCGTCAAAGTAAAAGGTAGAAGAGGTTGGACAGTAAATGGAAGAAAGGGGGTGGGTACAGAGGTGAATTGGAAGGATATAAAGTAGGTGTAGTTAAAAGCCGAAGGATCTCTGCAAAAACCCTAGGTAATGCCTAGTCCACCATGAGATTGGCGACTCTACCCTCCTACGGGGGCTAAAAGACTAGAAATTTGGAGATAGATACTTGCCCTGAAGCTGCATTATATTTTCTCAGTAGCATTCGTGAAACTTCACCTGGAATTTCTTCTTCTTTTTCTTCTTCTTCTTCTATTTTTAGTAGGAGAGCTGGCATTGTACTAGACGAGGTCTGCTGCAAATAATGTTCCTGTCTCGTACTTCTTTAAGCGTTGCTCTCATTTTCTCTCAGTCAAATCATTGGGGGTTTATGATTAATTTTACAAGATAATATAAATGTGCATTTTAGTCTCGGACTTGAATTTATATTATCAACCTTTTACAATTTGTAGATAGTTTTATATGAAACTCTACCGTATTATCATAGCCTCTTCTAAACCTTTTATTTGATTGCTCTCTAGTAATCTGTAAGAAATTAAAAATATTTTTTTTAATGGAATTAGACATGGTAATTATATGAGGAACTATTTACAATCTTTAATCTGTAAGAAATTAAAAATAATTCTTTTTTAATGGAATCAGACATGGTAATTATTTGAGGAACTATTTACAATCTTTAATCTGTAAGAAATTAAAAATTATTTTTTTAATGGAATCAGACATGGTAATTATATGAGGAAACTATTTACAATCTTTAATCTGTAAGAAATTAAAATAATTCTTTTTTAATGGAATCAGACATGGTAATTATTTGAGGAACTATTTACAATCTTTAATCTGAAAGAAATTAAAAATTATTTTTTTAATGGAATCAGACATGGTAATTATATGAGGAACTATTTACAATCTTTAATCTGTAAGAAATTAGAAATAGTTTTTTTTTTATAATGGAATCAGACATGGTAATTATATGAGGAAACTATTTACAATCTTTAATCTGTAAGAAATTAAAAATAATTTTTTTAATGGAATCAGACATGGTAATTATTTGAGGAACTATTTATAATCTTTAATCTGTAAGAAATTAAAAATAATTCTTTTTTAATGGAATCAGACATGGTAATTATATGAGGAACTATTTACAATCTTTAATCTGTAAGAAATTAAAAATAATTTTTTTTAATGGAATCAGACATGGTAATTATATGAGAAACTATTTACAATCTTTAATCTGTCAGAAATTAAAAATGATTTTTTTTTTTTATGGAATCAGACATGGTAATTATATGAGGAACTATTTACAATCTTTAATCTGTAAGAAATTAAAAATAATTCTTTTTTTAATGGAATCAGACATGGTAATTATTTGAGGAACTATTTATAATCTTAAATCTGTAAGAAAGTGAAAATAATTTTTTTAATGGAATCAGATATGGTAATTATATGAGAACTATTTACAATCTTTAATCTGTAAGAAATTAAAAATAATCTTTTTTTTTTAATGGAATCATGACATGGTAATTATATGAGAAATGATTTACAATCTTTAATCTGTAAGAAAATTAAATTTTTTTTTTTAATGGAATCAGACATGGTAATTATATGAGGAACTATTTACAATCTTTAATCTGTAAAAAAATTAAAAATAGTTTTTTTTAATGGAATCAGACATGGTAATTATATGAGGAACTATTTACAATCTTTAATCTGTAAAAAAATAAAAAATAGTTTTTTTTTAATGGAATCAGACATGGTAATTATATGAGGAACTATTTACAATCTTTAATCTGTAAGAAATTAAAAATGATTTTTTTTAATGGAATCAGACGTGGTAATTATATGAGGAACTATTTATAATCTTTAATCTGTAAGAAATTAAAAATATTTTTTTTTTTTTTTAATGGAATCAGACATGGTAATTATATGAGGAACTATTTACAATCTGTAAGACCCATGCTTCAGTAAACGTTGGTGCTCATGGACTCAAAATTAGTCTATATATAATTGCTCGTTTGGCTTCAAACGAGGTCCCTTTCATACTCCTGACCTTTCGCATTGATGGCCCCAATACAAGACCTGTCATAATCGACCTTTCACAGTTTGCAAAATCTTTAATGAGAGACGAGATCTATATGATTACATTTAGTCTATGTGAGGCCTCGCAAAAGTCGATTTCTTTTTTAATCCTTTTTCTAAGCATTGAAAGCTATAGCTTAGTTTATTAATTGTTCAGTTTCCAAGAGTTCTTATAGTTATATAGTTATCAATAAAAAGGCAACTTTCTGAGAAAGAGG
>NC_090746.1:114256220-114258720 GCF_036898095.1 Palaemon carinicauda | reverse complement strand
CACCAGTCATAACTCAGTGGTTGGAGGCTGTACAACGTTGGTTGCTGATGGAAGGCTCTGAGGCATAGAGCGTGCCTTACCCGTCTAACGTGACTTGACAATTAGCATCTTAAGCGACACCTTCCGCCTTCTTGGGAAGAATTATCACCTCCAACCAATCACTTTTACTCCCTCGTCACGCTCTCGACACCGTTGCCCCTGTTTTCATGATTGGTTGGACTGACTGCATAGGAAACTTCTTTCCCTCTTGGTATTCAAGTTACGAGTTCTTTTATACATATATAACGCTCTACAATTCAAATTACATTCTTTTCTGGGCTGCCCAAAGGCAAGAGCCTGGGGTCTTACACAAGGTAAGGCAATCTATACAGACAGACAGACCTCTTGGTACCTTTATTACACTTTTATATCATTTTGAATGTCAGTATATAAATGTTGAGTAGGGGAATTCCTTTATAGCAGCCCCTTGCACTTTTATATCATTTTGAATAATGCCAGTACATAAATGTTGAGTAGGGGAATTCCTTTATAGCAGCCCCTCGCAACCATGAAAAAATGGCGCCACCAACATGCACAAAAAACAAGGTCGGGAACGTGCTCAATCCTTGACCTGAGCTATGCCCAGACACACGAATGCCAATCGATGGTATTCAGTAAACAAGACTTTTCCATTTGCTAATGGCTCTTGTTTTTTAGGATCATCTTTGATTCGTGGTTGTCGCAGATGAAACTTTCCTTTAACAGTCAAGTGGGATTGTCGGAAATGTTGAGAAGAGATGGGGTATAGAAAAAAAGCAATATTGTGTTGGCAGCCTTGCTTTAGGGAAAGGGCACTGCAGTTTAGGGTGTGGGCGGACCTGCATACCTTAAGTGCAGTGGAGTGTGGCGGCCAGCAGAGGGGAGAGAGAGAGAGAGAGTGTGGGAAGGAGGGAGGGAGGGGGAATAGTGTCTCCAATACACAACGTAGCACAAAATTTCGAGTTTTTGGAAAGACAAGCGAAAAATGGAATGTTATTCCTGCATATTTTTATTTGTCATAACATAAATGAGACTACAAATGTATTACAGCTTAACATTGTTTCACAAACGGCCCCGTTTTCAGTTAATCTACATTACATGTTCAAGAAGAAAATGTTAATGTCAAATAAATTACAGATGTATGTTAACCGCACATATTATTACACAAAAAACGAAACAATAAACACAAAGGCAAAGATAATGCACATATAAAGCTGTATTACGTGGGAAGTGAGGATAAAAAGCACTGACAAAAAAAAAAAGTCTAGACTAGAGAGAAATGGTTACGCAAGGGAAGATGATGACAAAAAAAGAACCAAACTTGAAGAGGTGATAAAGGAAGAAGCCAATAAAGAGGAGTGTGTTTGTCGCCAGAGGTTAAAAGGAAGGAGTTCATTTATTGTAATTATTATGCTTGCTGGTAGGTGCGTGTCTTCTTGTTTTTGTTGTTTGTATCAAGGGGATCTAAGAGTACTGATTAAAAGTATGTTATTAAATGGTGTTTTTTTCCTCATTTTCCTGTGATTGGTTTAGTTTATTGAAACCCTAAATCAATGAAATGAGCATTCCAGTAGCCATTTTTCTAGTCCAGCCCACGGAAAGCAATACAAAGGAAAAATATATGGTATTGTTTATGGAGGGAAGATGCGTAAATGTCCTACCTTTTTTAAATGAGGAAAAGTTTTTAAGTTAGGAAAATCAGAGACAAGAAGAGAACTCCAAAGCTGAGCAGGAGGAAAATGTTTGGTAGACTGTGTAATCCAAGGATTATAGATTTTGATCTATAGGAGGGTTAAAGATGTAAATCGTTTTTCTAAATATGGTGGGAGTGGTTCGCAATATTTCAAATTTGTATGAATCTTTTACGTTTGATTTGATTGGTAAACAATGAAAAGGTGGGCAAAGATGTTACTAACATTCTCTCTCTCTCTCTCTCTCTCTCTCTCTCTCTCTCTCTCTCTCTCTCTCTCTCTCAAGAAATGTTCCTAGCTACTGAGGTGCAGCAGCTCCAGTCCCGAGCATCATGCTGTTAGATCCTATCTGCAATTAACATTGTAGCATAGAATGATGTTCTCCCAATAGGAGAGAGAGAGAGAGAGAGAGAGAGAGAGAGAGAGAGAGAGGAGAAGAGAGAGAGAGAGAGAGAGAGAGAGAGAGAGCGCGCAAACGTTCAAAAACTGTTCGTAGAAGAGCTATTGTGTTTTAGGTGTTCATCAACTTCTGTTCCCTAGTTTTCCTTGTTTGTTTTACTACCATTTGATTTCTTAGTCTGATAGTCTCTCTCTCTCTCTCTCTCTCTCTATCTCTCTCTCTCTCTCTCTCTCTCTCTCTCTCTCTCTCTCTCTCTCTCTCTCTCTCTAAGCGAGATTAGTGGCGGTAGTTGGTAGGACTATAAGCCTCATCAGATGAATGATCTGCACGGGGGCTTGATTAATCTGAGTTTATGGTGAGGTTATGTTTAGCCACGTGGATGTTTTTAAAC
>NC_090746.1:114168720-114251220 GCF_036898095.1 Palaemon carinicauda | reverse complement strand
TTCTACGTGGGGCTAAAAGACTAGAAATTTCGAGATGAATATTTGTCCTTAAAATGCATTACATTTTCTCAGTAGCGTTCGAGATCCTTCACCTGGAATTTCTTCTTTTTCTTCTTCTATTTTTAGTAGGAGAGCTGTCATTTGTACTGGACGAGGTCTGCTGCAAATAATGTTCCTGTCTCGTACTTCTTTAAGCGTTGCTCTCATTTTCTCTCAGTCAAATCATTGGGATTTATAATTAATTTTACAAGATATTATAATGTGAATTTTGGTGTCGGACTTGAATTTTGTATTATCAACCTTTTACAATTTGTAGATAGTTTTATATGAAATTCTGCCGTATTATCATGGTCGCTTCTAAACCTTTTATTTGACTGCTCATTAGAAATCTGTAAGAAATTAAAAATAAACTTTTTTTATGGAATCAGACGTGTTAATTATATAAAGAACTATTTACAATCTTTAATCTGTAAGAAATTAAAAATGATTTTTTTAATGGTATCAGACATGGTAATTATATGAGGAATTATTTACAATCTTTAATCTGTAAGAAATTAAAAATGATTTTTTTAATGGTATCAGACATGGTAATTATATGAGGAACTATTTACAATCTTTAATCTGTAAGAAATTAAAAATGATTTTTTTTAATGGAATCAGACATGGTAATTATATGAGGAACTATTTATAATCTTTAATCTGTAAGAAATTAAAAATGAATTTTTTTTTAATGGAATCAGACGTGTTAATTATATGAGGAACTATTTACAATCTTTAATCTGTAAGAAATTAAAAATATTTTTGTTTTTATGAAATCAGACATGGTAATTATATGAGGAACTATTTACAATCTTTAATCTGTAAGAAATTAAAAATAATTTTTTTAATGGAATCAGACATTGTAATTATATGAGGAACTATTTTTAATCTGTAAGACCCATGCTTCAGTAAACGTTGGTGCTCATGGATTCAAAATTAGTCTAAATATCATTGCTCGTTTGGCTTCAAAAGAGGTCCTTCTCATACTCCTGACCTTTCGCATTGATGGCCAAATACAAGACCTGTCATAATCGACCTTTCACAGTTTGCAAAATCTTTAATGAGAGACGAGATCTATATGGTTACATTTAGTCATTTTTGCGAGGCCTCGCAAAAGTTGAAAGCTATAGCTTAGTTTATTAATTGTTCAGTTTCCAAGAGTTCTCATAGTTATCAATAGCCTAAAAGGGCAACTTTCTGAGAAAGAGGCGAGTTCCATTCGTCTTTTGTTTTTCTTTTCAAAAGTAAGACATGTATTGTTCTTTATGCTTTTCCATTGGAATTTCCGCTCACAATAACGAAAATCTATTTGTTGAAAAAGATTCTTAGTAAATAATCCTTTGGTTGTATCCCAGTTATCTCTTAATGATAAAGACTATACTGCAATAACGTTAACGAAAAGCAACAAATGGTTATACACTCACACTCAAAAAAAAAAAAAAAAAAAAAATATTGTCCTAGTGCTGGTTATACTGTAACCACGTACGTTTCTTAGCATAGCCGGAGAGGATATTGCTTGGGAATAGCTCATCCTCTGATAGGAGGCACGGTGCACCCTTCTTCTTCCTTTTCTGCTCTTCTTGAGACGTACATACATCCAAAGAAGAAGCACTGTTTGTTGACATCAGTCTGTGGGAGCCCAGCGAGGGCCAATGCCGAGTGACGTCACCCTGAGTGGACGTCAAGGCCGGACTGAGCTAGTGGTGGTGATGCCTTGTCTCCTCTGACATTCGCCGAAGGAGACACGGTAATTATATGAACGTCATTCACTTGATTATGCAGCAGAAACTTCCCTTTTTTTATTATATCGAGTTTTCCCCGTTGCTCCACTTTGAGAATTATTGGCCAATTTCCAATTTGTTCCATATATTATTCGGAGCTGTAGCAAGGCACTTTTTTTTTTGTGCTTTACTGCAATGCCTCGTTTTTTAGTGTTGACTTGTTCGCTCCTGACCTTGATTTGTTGAGTCATAGCTCCTTGAGTAGAGGGCGTCCTTAATATGTCTGCGGTTTTTACACTAAAACTATAGTTTGCACTTTTAGGTTACAACTTACAAGTAGCCACTTTTGTTTGTGTAGTGTACGTTCTTTCTGCCTAGACAAGGATGTTTTCGTGGCCCCTTTCATCAGTTAAGATGAAATGGGAAAAACATCACAAGGAGTTGATTGTTTGTGATGCTGACTGCAGTGTGTACAGTGGTGTGCTGTTTGTATTTGCATGCATTTGGGGAGAGAGAGAGAGAGAGAGAGAGAGAGAGAGAGAGAGAGAGAGAGAGAGAGAGAGAGAGAGATTATTATTTAATAAATTTATTACGCCCAAAGACGTCAAACAAAGTTACATATTGGCAATTACATACAGTACATCAGAAATCAACATAAAAAGAAAAATTACAGCAAGAGAGAGAGAGAGAGAGAGAGAGAGAGAGAGAGAGAGAGAGAGAGAGAGAGAGAGAGAGAGAGAGAGAGATTATTATTTAATAAATTCATTACGCCCAAAGACGTCAAACAAAGTTACATATTGGCAATTACATACATAACATCAGAAATCAACATAAAAAGAAAAATTACAGCGAGAGAGAGAGAGAGAGAGAGAGAGAGAGAGAGAGAGAGAGAGAGAGAGAGAGAGAGAGAGAGAGAGAGATTATTATTTAATAAATTTATTACGCCCAAAGACGTCAAACAAAGTTACATATTGGCAATTACATACAGTACATCAGAAATCAACATAAAAAGAAAAATTACAGCGAGAGAGAGAGAGAGAGAGAGAGAGAGAGAGAGAGAGAGAGAGAGAGAGAGAGAGAGAGAGACCCCATTTTTGAACTCCAATAAGAAAAGTGTATATGTTCTTTCAAGGTTTCTTCAAGGAACAGTAGAATATCCATATTTCGATTTATTAGTGGTCAATAAAAAACGAATTCAAGTGACAATGTTACTAAATTGAACTCCAATAAAAAGTATATATATGTTCCTTCAAGGTTTCCTCAAGGAACAGTAGCATATCCATATTTCAATTTATAAGTGGTCAATAAAAAACGAATTCAAGTGACAATGTTACTTAAAGCTTTGTCAAACACAGAATATGAGGTTAATTTCTTTGTGTGAGAAGCACCGCTGTATATTCAGAAATACATAATAGTATCAACCAATGATAATATCAGAATATACTTCTCTTGTATCTTGATTGCAAACTTGTGTTCATTGTTTGTGTTGACGCGTTCGTCTGAGAGGGCCAGTCTTAGCATAGATCTTTTATGCATTCGAACAGTTTGTTTAAAGGTTTAAAGGTCGCTCATGAATGACAGAGGCAAGGGACAGTGACATTCCCCTATCAAGCAGGACAATGCCCTAGAGACTGACCATATATTATATGATCAGCGCCCAAGCCTCCTCTCCACCCAACCTGGGACCAGGGAGAGCCAGGCAGTGGCTGCTGATGACTCAGCAGATAGACCTATAGGCTCCCCCAAACCCCCCAACCTTAGCTCACAAGGATGGTAAGGTTGCAGACACTAATGGCACTAACGAGTCTGAGCGGGACTCGAACCCCCAACTGGGAAACACCAGGCAGAGACGTTACCAATCAAGTTGTTGTTATTGATGTTAACTTACATTATCCTCGTCTTTATTATTATTATTATTATTATTATTATTATTATTATTATTATCATTGCTATTTATATTGTTTATGTTTTTATTGTTGTTTTGCGTAAGATTAAAACTTGAAGTCTCCATATAAGAAATTTATATAAATTATCATGGTATTTGTTAAGTTGGTATTAATAATAAAAGTTTTTAATTGTTGGTCTAAAAGTTTCATGAAATCTATTACATTTATTTCCTCTATTTCTCGGCGCTAAGGTCATAGTGATGTCTTTGCTTATTTCTCTTATGCGGATACAAATTCACCATATACCCACATGTGTGTATAACCGGTATGTGAAAACAGCGTTTTCTGAGAAAACATACATCTTGCATAGTAGCAAGTACAGGATTTAAGGGTGTAGAATTAATTAGATTTTAATGAATTTCCCTTGCAAGAATAATCGAATGACATCAATGCTTTTTTGTTGACCAGGCGGACATGAGTCTTTTTATAGTTTATATATGACATTTTTGTTTTTGACGTTGTTAATAGTTTATATATGACATATCTGTTTTGATATTGTTACTTTTTTTTAGATTGATTTATTGTTAATTTATTCTCTTCATTTATTTATTTCCTTATTTCCTTTCCTCATTGGGCTATTTTTCCCTGTTGGAGCCCCTGGGCTTATACCACTTTGCTTTTCCAACTAGGGTTGTAGCTTGGACAGTAATAATAATAATAATAATAATAATAATTACATTTGTAAAATAAACGTATGAAATGTCAATAATGTAGAATTTCCGTTTTCGGTGAGACACGATATCGTTCAACTGAATATTTTAAGTCACACGAAGCCCTCTTGACCCGCGGATATCTCCTGGGACTCTGGGAGTCTTTAAAGAAACGAGTGAGAAGACTCCTACTCATCTACGGCTACTTCCGTGAATGGGATCGAGAGTAACAGGACAGGAACGGTGTCAGCTGATCCCAGCGCTCATTCATAAGGTCAGGCGTGCGTTCATGTTCAGGTGAGGAGAGCCAGCATCCCCTTTTCTTCCTGTCCATTTGCCCTGACAACACGATGCTGCACATGCGTGCGTGAGTGACCTGTCATTAGTTTGTCATTCTTGCCATTAGTAGTTTTGCCCTTGGTTAGATAACCGAAGTCTTTTGGCTTCTACCTGGCATGTGTTTGTTAAGCAGTCAACGTCTCGTTTGTAGCAGTCATGTGGTTAGTTGAAACGACAACATCTCGTTTTTAGCAGTCATTTGGTTGGGTAATCAGCCAAAAACTTGATTTTAGCAATCATGGGGTTGCTTAAGCAGCCAAAGTCTTGGTTTCAGCAGTCATTAAATTGGTTAAGCAACCAAAGTCTTGGTGTTACCATTCATTGGATTGGTTAAGCAGCCAAAGTCTTGGTTTCAGCAGTCATTAAATTGGTTAAGAAGCCTAAATCTTGGTTTCAGCAGTCATTAGATTGGTTAAGCAGCCAAAATCTAGGTGTTAGCAGTCATTGGATTGGTTAAGCAGCCAAAGTCTTGGTGTTAGCAGTCATTGGATTGGTTAAGCAGCCAAAGTCTTGGTGTTAGCAATCATTGGATTGGTTAAGCAGCCAAAGTCTTAGTTTCGGCAGTCATTAAATTGGTTAAGCAGCCAAAGTCTTAGTTTCAGCAGTCATTAAATTGGTTAAGCAGCCAAAGTCTTAGTTTCAGCAGTCATTAAATAGGTTAAGCAGCCAAAGTCTTAGTTTCGGCAGTCATTAAATAGGTTAAGCAGCCAAAGTCTTAGTTTCAGCAGTCATTAAATAGGTTAAGCAGCCAAAGTCTGGTTTCAGCAGTCATTAAATTGGTTAAGCAGCCAAAGTCTTAGTTTCAGCAGTCATTAAATAGGTTAAGCAGCCAAAGTCTGGTTTCAGCAGTCATTAAATTGGTTAAGCAGCCAAAGTCTTAGTTTCGGCAGTCATTAAATTGGTTAAGCAGCCAAAGTCTTAGTTTCAGCAGTCATTAAATAGGTTAAGCAGCCAAAGTCTTAGTTTCGGCAGTCATTAAATTGGTTAAGCAGCCAAAGTCTTAGTTTCGGCAGTCATTAAATTGGTTAAGCAGCCAAAGTCTTAGATTCAGCAGTCATTAAATAGGGTAAGCAGCCAAAGTCTTAGTTTCGGCAGTCATTAAATTGGTTAAGCAGCCAAAGTCTTAGTTTCGGCAGTCATTAAATTGGTTAAGCAGCCAAAGTCTTGGTTTCAGCAGTCATTTGATTGGTTAAGCAACCAAAGTCTAGGTGTTAGCAATCATTGGACTGGTTAAGCAGCCAAAGTCTTGGTTTTAGCAGTCATTAGATTGGTTAAGCAGCCAAAGTCTTGGTTTTAGCAGTCATTAGATTGGTTAAGCAGCCAAAGTCTTGGTTTTAGCAGTCATTAGATTGGTTAAGCAGCCAAGGCCTCGATTGTGCTCGTAACAATCATGTGTTTAGTTTAGTAGCCAAAGTCTCGGTTTCAGCAGCCAGTTAGTTGGTTAAGCAGTCAAAAGTCTCGGTTTTAACTCAAATGTGGTGGTTTTAGCAGCGTTATCATTTGGCAGTCACTTGGTTGGTTAATCAGTCCAAATCTTTGATCACTTAGTTGTCATATGTTTAGTTAAAACAGCCAAAGTACTTTGTCTTTCATAAAAGAAGTCCATTGTCTTTCATCGGTCATGTGGGATGAACAACCAAAGCCTTCTTACTTGTACCAGTCATATGGATGGCTCTCCCCAAATGTCTTATCTCTCATATTTCATTATTAATATTTCAACTGTATTCAAGTACAAAAAGTATGGATGAGATTTATATTCGTACTTTTTTTTTTTTTTTACTAATTTTGTCATAGTTTGAAAGTTAGTATAGAGTATGAATGGCATTGGTTTGTATATACTAGAAAAAGAAAAGAATAAGTTAATTAATTTTCCTCTAAATTTTTTTAATTACTCTTTACTATTGGTGTTTCACTGCATTACTTTTGTTCAAATGGCATGGTTAAAATGTATAGAATAATCCTATTTGAATGGATTCTCTCTCTCTCTCTCTCTCTCTCTCTCTCTCTCTCTCTCTCTCTCTCTCTCTCTACTTATGCATATATAACGGGTGAGGGAACAAGACTTTTTCTATTTATGTCACCGTCCCACCCTATTGCCCCATCCTGCCACACCCACCGCAGGCAGGAAGTAGTAGCATAGCCTAACTCTCGACGAGGGGAGGAGGAGGAGGAGGAGGAGGGTGGTGGGGTTAATATATGCCTTGTGAGGGGAATATGTGTGTGAGAAGAGAGAGAGAGAGAGAGGAGAAGAGAGAGAGAGAGAGAGAGAGAGAGAGAGTGAGAGAGAGAGAGAGTGAGAGAGAGGGGAGAGAGGGAATAAGTTGCGTTCTATCGCTCAAAGAAAAGGCATAGTGGAACGATGCGTCACCCACTTAAGGCTGACCTTTGGGTGTTCCTTCACTTCATCCCCATCCCCCCCTCTGGATGCTCGCCTAATCATCACCCTCCCCTCCCCTCCCCCCAATGTTCTCTCCTAACCTTTTCCCCTCACTCCTGTTAAGGCCTCAACTCTTTACTTCTCGTGGTATTATTTTTGTTATCGAATCAGTTTTGAGTTGTCTTATTATTTTTATTATTATTATTATTATTATTATTATTATTACTATCCAAGCTACAACCCTAGTTGGAAAAGCAAGATGCTACAAGCCCAGGGGCTCCAACAGGGAAAAAATAGCCCAGTGAGGAAAGGAAATATGGAAATAAATAAATGAAGAGAACAAATTAACAATAAATCATTCTAAAATAAGTAACAACGTCAAAACAGACATGTCATATATAAACTATTAACAATTGGTGTGATGAAATCAGAATACTCGAAAGTTGTTAAGAATATTTTTATTAATAGTTTTCGTGGGATACTTTCTGTAGTGCTAATTCTGCTTAAGGCCATGCTTTAATTAGTCGTCCCTCAAATTTAATTTTCTCTCTGTTTCGAACATGTGGATTGCAAGAGTTTCATGTACTATTTCGAAATCAACTTGATTTTTTTTCGTCATTCCAGAACCAAAGATAGGAAATTTATGTGAAACTAATAAAGCTTGACCTATTTATGAAGATTAGAAGATGCACTAGTTATTTATTTAAATGATGATTTATATATATATATATATATATATATATATAGTATATATATATACTATACTATGTATATATATATATATATGTATATATATATAATATATATTATATATGTGTGTATATATATATATATATATATATATATTATATATATATATATATATATATATATATATATATATATATATATATATATATATCATCACCCTTTACTAGTCCGCTGCAGAACGAAGGTCTCAGATATGTCCTTTCACTTGTGTCTTTTTGTGGTCTTTCTATGCCAGTTCATACCCGCAAACTTTCTTAATTCTTTAATCCATCGTTTTTCCTTCCTTCTCCTGCTATCTCCATGGACCAATTTTGTTATTCTTAATGTCCATCTATTATCTTTCATTCTCATTATTTGTCCCGCCCATGTCCATTTAATTTTCTTACATGTTGTTAGAATATCCTCTACTTTAGTTTGCTCTCACGTCAATGTTGCCTTCTTCTGTCTTTTAATGTTATTTCCATCATTATTCTTTCCATTGTTCTTTGATTTGTTATTAGCTTATATATAATATATATATATATATATATATATATATATATATATATATATATATATGTATATATATCTATATATATACATACAGTATATATATATATATATATATATATTATATATATATATATATATATATATATATATGTATATATATATATATATAGTGTATATATATATATACATATATACATATATGTACATATATATAAATATATATATATACAGTGTATATATGACTAATATATATATATATATAGGAGAGAGAGAGAGAGAGAGAGAGAGAGAGAGAGGAGAGAGAGAGAGAGAGAGGAGAGAGAGAGAGAGAGAGAGAGAGAGAGAAGAGAGAGAGAGAGAGAGAGAGAGAGAGAGAGAGAGAGAGAGACTACCAGGATGCATTGCCATCAATCCCAAACAAGGTAAACATCGCCATAGTTGCTACTAGAAGTTGCAAGGAGAGACTCCTTGTAATCTGCGATATATACAGTATATTCTTTTCGATAAAATCCCATTGACCCTCCATTAGATCTGAAGTGTGTACGTCTCTCTCTCTCTCTCTCTCTCTCTCTCTCAAGTGATGGCCCCCCTTCTTAGAGTATTGGTAATAATATTTTTCTTTGTCATATAGTCTTTCATCATGTTACTTTCGAGTACTTCAAACTTGGCTCTATTGGATGATTAGGATACAAACTCTTTATATGTTCGCTGCGTATTTTTATTCTTTTTATAAAGTTTTTCCATGATAGGATAACGTTTGCCGTTGCACATTACCCTCTTGACGCAATTTGAAATACAGTACTTGCTCAGATTGTTTGGTATTGGAGTTCGGACCGTTTAGATTTAGTTTTTCTTAAAAAAAAAAAAAATGAGGTCAAAATTACCTTCCCGTAAATATATTTTCGTTTATTATATACTTTTTATGTTGTATGTACAGATTGTAGTTTAATTTTGGTGTGTGTAATGAACTGTGTACACAATAGTTAATTAACTAATTAATATAGACCTTACAGATATACATATCATGTACATTTCATAGAATGAATTGATAAAATTTGCGTGATTAAATCAAGTTGCAATCGACCTGTATCTAAATTAGTTCGTCAGGAAAACTTGCTATTATTTTCTTCTCGTAGGTCACCGTTGCCATGCAACTTCAAAACAACTGTGGGCTAACGTGTCCGTTTAAAATGGAAAGTGTACATTTGCTTTGCGATATGAATTCTTACCATACAATGCAAGTACAATTATAAGCAAACTGGTTGGTGAATCTGTTTGGAATGTCGCTTTAAATAACATGGGTGTTTAATACAATCATGGTATTACAGGAATGTAGCTCTTATAAGTTAATGGGAATATTTAAATAGAAGTTAAATGAAGTCAACTATTACCAAAATCCTTTTATAGAATCCTATATTACCAAGTAAAATAGTCGTTATTGTTTTGATAGATAATGCATGAATGATAAAGAAATATTTTTAGATATCTATGGCTCTTGATCAGACTGGGTTTCGGGGGGTCGAAGGTCATGCTAGGACTCCGTCTCACTTGGTAAGGAAAATCACTTTGGATGTACCCAAATTGAAATAGACATATGGTTTTTGCTCTTACACCGTGCTTGACTTTTATGCAGTTTTGATCTCAGTCCTTCCATAGCTCTGGTCACAACAAATCTTCTCTTCAGAAGTAAGATATATGAAGTGAAGAGTTTCGTTTCGAGTTCCTCCAGTCATTGGTTCCCACGACACTTCTTAAGGACTCCCTTGACCTTAGATGGCCAATACTAACAGTGCCTTATTGACACCCCCTCTCTCTCTCTCTCTCTCTCTCTCTCTCTCTCTCTCTCTCTCTCTCTCTCTCTCTCTCTCTCTCTCTCACTCTCTCCCCCGTTTAAGAACAGCCCTTTTGTCTAAGATGGAATGTAATGAAAAAATAAGTGTAATATTGACCAAAACGGAATTTATATTGTTTTTGTCGGGAATTTCTGAATACACCGAGTGTCATTGAAGCATTTGAAACTCTTTTGTCATTTAAATCGATTGTCTATCGAGTAGACCTACACTGGTTCGTTTTTTACTTCGTACTACCCGCCTAGCTAAAAGTTTTAGTGAAAAATTTCTATGGAAAATACGAGTGTAAAATGAGCTGTGCAATCATTGCTAAATTAGGCCGCACTAATTACTCCTCTCTCTCTCTCTCTCTCTCTCTCTCTCTCTCTCTCTCTCTCTCTCTCTCTCTCTCTCTCTCTCTCTGATCGTGACTCTCGTATACACGTGTTGACTGATCATTAGCTCCCTCTATGTATGGCATCCTCCCCCCCCCCCCACCCCCCTTCTGTTTAACATCTGTATGGTTACTGTTGACTGCAAGTACTCTATGGGCTACGATTGGCCTTCTCTGTCCGATTATGCTTAGATTAGTCCCTATTGTAAGGATGGGGAGACAAAAAAAATAATAGATGGCTGAACATGCCGCCCCTTCGCCCCCATACAACCTGCCTCTCATTCTGTCGGTCCCCCTTAATGTTATTATCGTCATTCTTTTTTTTATTTATTGGATACATATACGAACGACTTTCTTTCTTTGCGTATAGGCACCGTACTCCATAGACGTATTTCTTTCATTGGCATCTTTAGCTCACAAGGATGATGAAATTGAAGCAACCAAAGGAACTAATGATTCGGAGCGGAACTCGAACCCCAGCTGTTTCACGTAAACATAGCAGATTCCCGGCACGCCACGCTTTGAGGGAGCGCACCCTCTCACACCCTTACTGTAAGACGACTAAGCAAACAGATCCTGTAAAGAGAGATGCCATTAGTGGTCAGTGGGGCTACACACGGGAACTCTTCCCTCAGTAATAGTGTGACAAGGTGCACTTTCTCAGAGAAAGATGTACCAGAAATTCGTGTGTCCAACTGTATATTTGGAGGTTCAGTTTTTAAAATATATTTTTAAGTTTGTGCGTTGTGTATTTGGCCGTTTGGTTTGACTTTGCGTTTAGTTGGGCTTCGAAAGCTTGAAAGATTCGGAATTAGATTTTCGCAAATTTATTGTTAAAATTAAAGTCACCACTTGCAGTTAAAAGACGATGTATTCTGATAAGATCTTTGAATCGAATCACAGTGGATCTCTCTCTCTCCTCTCTCTCTCTCTCTCTCTCTCTCTCTCTCTCTCTCTCCATACCACTGAAGGTGTTGTAACTCCTCCAGCAGATTTTTGCTCGATTAAGATATAGATCTTTGCTCTCATTATTGTGTCGTCTAGCAATTTGGAAAAAGGATTTTGGAAATTACCAGGATTGTTATGGCAATTTCCTTCATTTATTTTATATTTGTTAACAAGTGACGTGTCAAAGCTTTTCATTTAGCGTGGAACTTTTATCAAAATGTCCCGACGATGATGTTGCTCTATTTGAATTTCTTTGTTATTGTTGCAATTTCATTTATGGTTGGATCCGTAAACACTTTCACGTTTTGTGTAATGGAATAAAGAAAACAAACAAAAACTATATTTTATCCTTTTTCTGTCACACGTTGATTTGAGATAAATTTGGAAAATCAAGAAGGATAATTTTGTGTGACTTTTTGTTTTAGCCATTACCCTTATTTGACCTTCAATGATTAGTCACACATCTTCAATATCCACAAGTTTGGTTTAGTAATATTGTATTTTTTTAACATAGATTATATCAGTTTAATTTAGTTGGGTTCCCCATCTTAGTCCTGTAGCTGTTGATGCCTGATGCGTAATATATAGTTATTTTCCTTTAATTGCAAGTGACGTACTTTTATTCATACGTAATATATCTCTCCTTAGCCATCACAATTTATCACAGTTATATCCCTTTATATTTATCCGCTTTGTAACCCCCTTTTAGAGCCACCATTGGAGGAGCAACCCATCAGCCAGTCAGTCAGGACACAGTCAGTGCGACCCTCCTCTGGCCCATCCATCGTGGCCCTCTTAAAACCCCTGAATGGAATAATAATAGTGTCTCCAGATAGCTTTTGTCCTCTCTTAAGCATGATATCCTCTGGGGAGCATCGCACCGCGGCCGTGACCAAATCACGTCCTTCGCGATTATGGTCCCTCTGCCTTCCCTCTGTAGAGGTAGTTGTCCACGGCCGGGCTCTGTGCTCCTCAGTGCTCCCACTGATCATCCATAACTGTGGAGACGAGATGAGGCCGAGGTGCCTGCAGGAGAAGGAGGAGGACCTTCGACCAATACAGGGGCTGTAGAAGGAGTGAAAGAACTTTTTTCAGTTTTTGTTTTTTCTTTGGGGATTTTGTTTTTCGTGATTTATGTTAACACGAGATTTCTTAACTTGTTAGTCCTTTTGCTTTGAGGTCATTTTTTTCAGGTATTCTCCATAACTTACAAAAATTGGGTGTGTTTAGTTGCAGGCTGAGAAAGTGCCTCTTAAAGGAATTTGTTATTTATATTAAGTTTGTAATTAAAATGAGTTATTTCTTTTGAATAATCCTAATAACAATTTTCAAAACTTTTTATCTACTTACAAGTGAATTAAATCTTTTGACGTTATACTTAATTTTGATGGCAACTTCCTAATTTTACGACTGTTACATCTGGTCGAACGCATGAAAAAAAAAAATAGTTTAAGAACATAATAAATTTTATTTTTATTTTGTTTGTTGTTCAGAGAAAATGCAATCTCTCAGAAAAATGTGTGGGGGCACATGGAGATTTTTTTTTTTAAGGGCCTTGGTGACCTCTCGTATTGTGTATTTACACACACACATGCGCACGCACACACACACACACACACACACACACACACACACATATATATATATATATATATATATATATATATATATATATATATATATATATATATATATATATATATATATATATATATATATATACTTCCCACTAGAGGCTCTGAGATTTAACTGGAAATAAATTAATATGTTTTCCTTCCAAGGTTAGATTCGAAGCTTCCAGGGTTAAAAATTAATAAACTGTGCTTCAAAATGGGATTATGTCCAAATGAATTAGGTATTCATGTTTATTGTTTTAAATGATAATTTACAAAATAGTTGTTGATGAGCACCATAGGGACTTCAGGAATATAATGTGATGTTTTTCGGGGTAGTGTTCTTGAATCTTCACTTTATATATTACGTCCACGACCGGTGAACACCAGACTGGGGTTCGAGTCCCGCTCAAACTCATTAGTTTCTTTGGTTGCTGCAGCCTCACCATCCTTGTGAGCTAAGGATGGGGGGTTTGGGGGAGTCTATGGGTCTATCTGCTGAGTCCTCAGCAGCCATTGCCTGGCCCTTCTTCATTCTAGCTTGGGTGGTGAGAGGGCTTGGGTGCTGATCATATGTATATATGGTCAGTCTCTAGGACATTGTCCTGCTTGATAGGGCAATGTAACTTTCCCTTGCCTCTGCCATTCATGAACAGCCTTTAAACATTTAAGATACACAAAATGAGATGTGGGTTAGCTTTAAAAACAATCTTGCTGATTATGCAGATGATGCTACTTTCTTCCTCGATCTTATGTTTTGAGTGACTTGTGGCTGCTGAATCTCATAACAGATTTTGCTAGAAATAGTATATGTAAACTATGAAGGATGAACTGAAACAGCATTTGTTGTTGCGTTTGTTGATGAAAGTATTTTTTTTTTTTTTAGTTTACCTGTTACATATGTTCTTTAGCAAAGTTATCAGTCTTGATTTATTCATTTTTATTCTCTACTCTCCCTCTTCTTTTTTGCTCTTTTTTCCTTTCTGTATGGGGTCCCACAAGGTTGTAGCATGACGCAGAACAGCTCAGAATAATGCCATTTATAGCTTCATTTCTCTTAATTCTTTTCCATTGTTTAATTACAGATTATTGTGGTTTATTCATTTTTATTCCTCTTTTTTTTTTTTTTTATTCTTTACTCTCCCTCTTCTTTTTTACACTGTGTTCCTTTCTGTATGGGGTCCCACAAGGTTGTAGCATGACGCAGAACAGCTCAGAATAATGGCATTTATAGTTTAATTTCTCTTAATTCTTTTCCATTGTTTAATTACAGATTATTGGACATCTGCCAAGGGCGTGTGGAAACCGGTCCTCGCTCTGAACGTGAACAACGACTGAACCTGGTTTTGGTCTTCGAATATGTCGATCAGGATCTGGACCACTACTTGAAACGATGTCCGTCTCCGGGACTCGAACCTGCCAGAATAAAGGTGGGTTTGGGGCATTGGTATTTCTTTCTTTTGTGCATTTGTGGTTTGCTGTGTATTTAATGATTTCGTTGATGGATACTGATTTTATGGTCCAAGTATGTATGTATATATTGTATATAGTTGTATATATATAGCTTGTAAGTTATGCTTATACTTAAGAAAAGGAGATTTATTTAACATAGTATTTTAAGTGAAGGAATTGAAACATTATAACATTATATATATATATATATATATATATATATATATATATATATATATATATATATATATATATATATATATATATATATATTTATATATATATATATATATATATATATATATATATATATATATATATATATATACTGTATATATATATATATATATATATATATATATATATATATATATATATATATATATACTTTATATATATACATGTATGTGTATATATATATATATATATATATATATATATATATATATATATATATATATATACTGTATATATATATATATATATATATATATATATATATATATATATATATATATATATATATATATATATAGCATAAAGTTTATGCGTATACTGAAGAAAAGGAGATATATTTTACATTGTATTTTAAGTGAATAAATTGAACCATACATGTATAACAGTACATAGTATTTCCCGTTGACTGAGTCTTTCCTTTATTTCATAAATAGGACTGACAGGTTGGATTAAGAGGTAAAGTCATGCTTTGCATTCCTTGTGAATTTACATATTGTGTGAAATCGTTTGTCCAACAATTAAGATCAACTTTATCCCTAAAATATGTAACTTTTTTTCAGAATCTGATGCATCAAATACTGTGCGGGGTCGACTTCCTTCACAGCAATCGCGTCATTCATCGCGATCTTAAACCTCAAAATATTCTCGTCGATCGCGCTGGAAGGGTTAAAATCGCTGATTTCGGCTTGGCGAGAATATATGACTTCAATATGAGGCTTACTACGCAGGTGAGATATACTCTAGAAGTTTTATTCCAGCTGTGACCAAGTTGTGGAATGATCTTCCTAATCGGGTGGTTGAATCAGTGGAACTTCAAAAGTTCAAAGTTGGAGCAAATGCTTTTTTGTTGACCAAGCGGACATGAGTCTTTTTATAGTTTATTTATGACATATTTGTTTTTGATGTTGTTGATAGTTTATTATATGACATGTCTGTTTTGACGTTGTTTCTTATTTTAGATTGATTTATTGTTAATTTGTTCTCTTCATTTATTTATTTCCTTATTTCCTTTCCTCACTGAGCTATTTTTCCCTTTTGGAGCCCCTGGGCTTATAGCATCTTGCTTTTCCAACTAGGGTTGTAGCTTGGATAGTAATAATAATAATAATAATAATAATAATAATATTGAAATTGTCTTCGAGCAATTCTATAGAGCTTTGTCTAGAGTCTAGACAAAGGTATATAGACTTATAGAGCTAAAGGACAAAACTAGACTATATAGATGTGTAGATTTAAAGAACAGGTAAGACTAGACAAAGGGATATAGACTTATAAGAGCTAAAGGACAAGTTTAGACTCTATAGATGTGTAGATTTAAAGAAAAGGTCTAAACTCCATAGATCTGTACATTTAAAGAACAGGTCTAGAATCTACAGATCTGTAGATTTAAAGAACAGGTCTAGAATCTACAGATCTGTAGATTTAAAGAACAGGTTTAGACTGAATAGATCTGTAGATTTAAAGAACAGGTCTAGACTCTATAGATGTGTAGATTTAAAGAACAGGTTCAGACTGAATAGATCTGTAGATTTAAAGAACAGGTCTAGACTCTATAGATGTGTAGGTTTAAAGAACAGGTCTAGAGTTTATAGATCTGTAGATTTAAAGAACAGGTCAAGACTCTATAGATCTGTAGATTTAAAGAACAGGTCTAGACTGAATAGATCTATAGATTTAAAGAACAGGTCTAGACTCTACAGATATGTAGATTTAAAGAACAGGTCTAGACTCTGTAGATCTGTAGATTTAAAGAACAGGTCTAGACTCTGTAGATCTGTAAATTTAAAGAACAGGTCTAGACTCTGTAGATCTGTAGATTTAAAGCACAGGTCTAGACTTTAGATCTAAAGAACAGGTCTAGACTAAACAGGCTCCTTGGACCTTGATTATTCTAAACCTGTTGTTTAAACCTTGATTATTCTATATGTGTTCCATAAACTTTAATTATTGTAGACATATTATATACATTTGTCTAACATGAAATAGACCTTGGTCTACTAATGTATAGATTTTGTTTTTCACATATTTCTGGACCCTTTCTTAAGATTTATGTGGTGAGTGTGCTATTGGTTTTGAAATTTGAGTCCCGCCAGAAGCCTTTGGCTGGGGACATGTATTGTGCTATTGGTTTTGAAATTTGAGTCCCGCCAGAAGCGTTTAGCTGGGGACATGTATTGTGCTATTGGTTTTGAAATTTGAGTCCCGCCAGAAGCCTTTAGCTGGGGACATGTATTGTGCTATTGGTTTTGAAATTTGAGTCCCGCCAGAAGCCTTTAGCTGGGGACATGTATTGTGCTATTGGTTTTGAAATTTGAGTCCCGCCAGAAGCCTTTAGCTGGGGACATGTATTGTGCTATTGGTTTTGAAATTTGAGTCCCGCCAGAAGCCTTTAGCTGGGGACATGTATTGTGCTATTGGTTTTGAAATTTGAGTCCCGCCAGAAGCCTTTAGCTGGGGACATGTATACCATGTTCTGTTTATACTGTATTTGTATTTTATCTCAGACATACACAATTAACTAAACATTTCTTTTATCAAACCCAAAGGTTGTGACGTTATGGTATAGGGCACCCGAAATCTTATTAAGCAACACGTATGCGACGCCCAGCGACTTGTGGTCTTGTGGGTGTATTTTTGCCGAATTATTCAGACGGGTACCTATATTTAAAGGAAATACTGAAGGGGACCAATTGCAAAGGATATTCGAGTGAGTTATTCTAATATAAGCCTTTCATGTTTTATTTTGTAGAGCCTTTCAGTATTTTTGATAATTGTTCTTTATTTTAACTTAAACACTTGAAATAGTAGAGCATTTCAGCATTTTTTAAAATCATTGTTCTTGATTTTTATGACTTGAAATATCTGGATAATTGACTTTTTTTAACCACTTTTTAGGAAAAATCCATGTGATTGACATATAAGTTTTGTTTACTAACCATCTTTTCGCAGAATAATAAATGCATATAACATTTAGGCTTTGTTTAGTACAAAACATCAGTATAATTGATATTAGCCACCTTCTTTTCAGTATAATGTATCTTTCCTAACTTTTCAGTATCATTGGCACCCCTCACGAAAATGACTGGCCGAGAGATGTGTCCCTCTGCCGGAGTAACTTCAGGCACCTTCCTGGCCGTCATGTCAGTGATATTGTTCCAGAAATCACTGACGATGCAGCGGATTTACTTGAGGTGAAGACGAGCTTCTATTTTTTTTTTTTTTTCAGTAAAATGGGGCTTCAAAATAACATGCCATTCTTAGCCAGTGTCCCTTTATAAAGGATAATTGATAATTACTTTGTAGAATGCTGAAAGCTTTATTCAACCATTTCTTTGTGTGTGTGTGTGTAGAAATCACGAAAACTGACACATAATGATCATAAAATATGTATTTCAGCCATGACAGAAAAGGTGAAAAGATTTGACTGGAGTTAGTACTTTCGTCTTATTAATGACCTATGTGGACTCTCTCTCTCTCTCTCTCTCTCTCTCTCTCTCTCTCTCTCTCTCTCTCTCTCTCTCTCTCTCTCTCTCTCTCTCTATATATATATATATATATATGTATATATATATATGTGTGTGTGTGTGTGTGTGTGTATATATGTTTATATGTATATATATATATATATATATATATATATATATATATATATATATATATATATATATATATATATATATATATATATATATATATATATATATATATATATATATACACTATATGTATAAGTGTGTGTGTTCACTTCTAAATAGCTTCATTCAATCGTGATCCTATATTTGGGTACAAAGAACAATAGTGCTATCTGTGATTCCTTATATTTTGTTATATCATTTGATTGAATTTTATTGTTTATATTTTTGCTGTTTTTCAAATGGAATTATATGAAATGTTTTTAATTTGCAGTTTATAATTTTGAATGGTAAATATTGATGACTATAGAAATTTATTCACATATTAAGATTTTTACAGTTCTGTAGTTTTAGCAAGAATGCAAACATAAAATTGGAACATTAAAGTGCTTCCAGGATTACGTGAAGTAAAGCTTTGACACATAAGCTTAGTCATATTCTCAAGAAGTAATTCAATATTGTATTGTAAAACTATTCTACTATAATCCTTCAATGACGTCTTAGAATCACATTGTGCTTGTATTGTATAAAATTCTAATTCCACGCAAGCTTTGATACTAAGATTTTTTATTTTGAGATATCGAATTATGAATGATTTTATTTGATTGATGACAGACTCTGTTATTACTTGAGTTGTAATTCATATTTGACTGTAAATTGAAAGGCCCATAGCAAGAAGCAAATTTGAACTGAAGAAACTAAAGGAATCATTGAGAGAATTTATTAAAAGGATTAATTGAATAAAGTTTTCCATATCTTTACAACAAAAGCTTGGATACTGTCTTTAGGCTCTTTATCAAACCAGTGTCTGTCATAGGAAGCATTTTTGAAACAAACTTATTATTAATATTTTCTAACAAATAGGTCACCATGTACACTTGTTGCAAAGTATATATTTAAAATTTTGTCCACAGAAAATGCTGAAATTTGTACCGAGTCGTCGGATTTCTGCCATTGAAGCTCTTCGACATCCTTATTTCCGTGGTTTGAATACTCCTCGAGTTATGGCTACCAGTAATCGCTCAACACCTACACAACAAGTTCTCAGTCCAGCTCCTCTAGCAACCAGTAGTCCAACAAACCTACATCTCCAGCGTCACATTGCTACCAGCACTGCCAACACAGTTAATGTAACGGCTGCAAATACCTCAGAACATGCAACTTTGCCTTCTCAGGTAACTGCCAATGACGAAAATAACCCAAATGCAGGAAACAGTGCCAACACAAATCCTGTGGTATCCATGATGCCAGAACCAAAGGTTGCAGAACGTGCCATCACCGTTGCTAATGCTTCATCAACGGATACCTCAGTTACCAGCACAACAGTGACAGCATCTAGTGGTGGCATTCATCCTCCCCCTGGGAACAGCTCAAACACTGTCTAACGTCATTTGGAAAAGATATCCGTTTATTTATATACAGAAATATATAACTATATTATATATATCAATTTACCTTGTTTTTTATTTTGTTGACGCTTTTTGCCTTTGTCCGTGGGCAAATTTTTATGTCTTCTCAACTTTTATTGGTTCAATAAATTCGTTTTTTTATTTTGAGTTATTCAGAGTACAGGAGTTGGCATGTACTTCTACAGTATCCTTAAATTAGAAGTGTAATTCCCTGGGTTGAAGATTGAAACACTGTTCTAGAGACTAAATTGTTTTAAAATCTTGAAATCCAGTGAGTGACTCATGGTTTGACTTTCTGAAGTTACAAACTAAAGTTACTAAGTGTAGCTTACATAAAGGGTACTTGAAGTGTAAGACTTTATCCCACCTGCGGTGCCTCACTTTCCAGGATTTTCCTGGAAAGTTGTACTATTTATCCTAATCCGAGGAGTTGTGCTCCATAATGTGTTTAGTAGAAAGTTCCTTAACTTTGTGTGTTTCTTATTATTTTATTGAAGTGAATGTTTGAATTCATGAAACACATTCCCATTGACATTCCGATAAACAATTTTTGTTACTGAAAATTTTCAAGATACTGTTATGCTGAAAAGTGTGTTGTGGCATGTGTTGAAAATTGGACTGTACAGTATACAAGTTTGTGAGTGATTAATTGTGGAGTCAATGGTTCCAGTGCCCTACTGGATACAGTTTTATAAGAAATGAAAACGTGTACAATAAAATTCGATGAAACAAAATTGTACGATGTACTGTATGTTACAGTAACCATTTTTAGGAGCACAAATATCGAATAACTGAGTAGAATTTGGTATTTATTGGTACTTACGTTTTTCTATTGTAAATATACTTCCCTGATTTCAGCCAATGTTGTTATGATATCAGGTAAAGTTGGTTTCTAATGGTTTGCATAAATGATGGTAGATTGTGGGTATGATTATTTTTATTTTATTTTTTTTTATTCTATTTTTTTTTTTTTTGTAGAATGTTGATTGTGCATGCATTTTTATATTTGTGTAAATGATAAAACTTACGCCACAAATTTTGTAATGTAACAAAATAACCCTTCTGATGAACTCTCTTCAATTCTTTTTAAGCTGATTTTAGCTGGAATACAGGTACAGCATTTAAGAAATGCTCATTTGAGCCAATTTTTTAAATATAAGAAATGCATTTGTAAGCGACTTGGATTCATCATACAGTAATTCTTGAAAATTTAATGTTTGTAGCTTTCACTGCCATAGTAGTGAACTAATTTTGCATGATTTGATTTTGAAGTTTTTAGGATCTTGGTAGTCTCAGGCTGTGTTGAAAATCATTGATGGTGCTTTATTATTTCTGCATTGTCATGTTCGTTTTTATTTCTTTGGCAGGATATGCCAGTAATTGTCGTAAAACTAACAATTAATTACACTTCATTAGCGTAGGTTTAATTGGATTATCATAAAAGCCAACCAACTTCATTATGTAGCATATCCAGGTCATCTTGTGATGAAGACAAGGTAACAGTATTATGCATTGAACATAATTTTTCAAGTTTTTCAAAAGTATTTGCAAGACGATCTGTAAAAATATCGAGTTCCTTTATAGTTCTAGAAAATTACATTTTAGTCCATTATTGTATATCTAGAAGAAAGCACTGGAAAAAAGAAACTGCAGGATGGATTTTCGGTTAACTTCTTATTTGTCGTATACATAAGCTCTTAATGAAAGGCAGTACGTCATATTGAATTTCTCATCTCTGTTGTTGTATACTTCGTAGCCTTTTTGTTGAATCACTTGTCCCAGCAGAATTCTGTTCCTTCAGTCATTATTCACTAAGTGCAAGTCAGATTCAGTTTAGTAACTAGTAAAACACGAGCTTCCTGTAGCTGGCATATTTTGTTAGCTGGATGAAGTTGGTGTTGTACTGTACTTATTTATGCAGTCAACTGTGTGTAGGGTGATTTATCCCCATTTTCTATATGGTAAGATTGTTGTGGAGTAACTGATCCATATGAAAAGAAGCAAACTATAAAGACAGACTCTGACATTTTGGATTAATGTTCTTATCCAGAAGGGAAACAATTAGGTATCTGAAATTGTCACGAGCTTCAGCATGTAGCATTTAATTACCCTAGTTTACTATCACAGCTTTTGCAAAATGTTATTCACTCACATTAGTCACTCTTTTAGTTGGTGTATTAGTCATTAATAGATGGTTACATTATCACTGAACTAATCTATGTACATAGAACAGCTATGAGGGGGAATAATAATTCCTGTGTATGCTAGTTAATTGGTTTGTTGTAGAATTTTTCCATTGGGATTTTTTTATTTATTAGAATATTTTAACTTATATTTTGGTTGCAAGAATTTCACTGCCTTATGATATCAATACTATATGAATTTATTTTGAATATTTTCTTTCCCAGTCTTTTATGCATTTTTATGTTAACACTAAACGGCAGTTATCAAAAGTCGCAAGGTTTTGTTAACTTATTTTTAATTACTTGTGTCTAATAGTAATGTGAACTTCTAGCTGAAACACTTTGTGGAATCGGTGCTATGGTATATTTACTGTAGCTAATTGATTATTTTATTATTCTTCTTACTATTATTTTCAACAGGAATTATTTCCTACTTAGTATAATCTGGTAGTTGCTGGATATCTAATTATAGGTATGTAAAGAACTGCAACTAACATGTACAAAAAGGTGCCACGGAGTTTACTAAAAACTAAACAGCATAGCCGCAACTTAGCACAGTATTTATTACAGTAAGTTACAAAGAGGTAGACCTGTGTACCTTTCAATAACTGATGCAAGATCTGTATAAAAACAACAAGGCTCTTGATCGTAATTGGCAACACTAGCTAAAAAGTGACCATATTGTGCATCAGATTTTTTATTACAAAAAAACAAGGTTTGGCTGAAGACATCTTGAGGTTTCAGATTAAATGGAAAAGCCTCGAAGGAACTTGGAAAGCTTCCATTTTATAGATTGCTGGAAATGAGGTGCTGTACGCAGTTTGAATGTCGTAAAAACCTCATTTTTTCAGCATGGAGGCTTATTCTTTAATTATACTTTGGTTTACTTGCAGTCTTCTATTTTTGTTTGCCTTCAAGTTCAGCATTACATTTTTCTGGTAATGGTTTAAGGTCAAAATTTGATACCTAAATTGAGTGTACAGTGGTCGTGAATAGCCATTTGTACACAATTGAGTGTACAGTGGTTATGAATATCCCTGTGTACAAAATTGAGTATACAGTGGTCGTGATTAGCCATGTAGTACACCCTTTAGTAAAAAAGGCAGAGAAAAGATGGCTGTAACCTGTTAACTAATGGAATCAATCTAATGACTGTTGTAAACCCACAACCTGATAAATTGCTCCCTGCCTAAGCTCGGGGTTCTCGAGTCTGGTTTGATGTAAAGAAAGCAAAGGATGGAGTGCAACAAAACAACCTTTTTTTTCTATTTTGTTATTGGTGGCATTTATGTAGGAACTGTGTCAATTAGATTACAATACACTTATAATGACCATATTTCAATCTTCTGTGATTATTTAATGTAGGTATTAAGTTTTTTTAAAACTATTTATTGGATGTAAGTGCTGAGTATAATTATTGGATATTGCCGGAAGTCACTGTATTTCGCACTTTGATGGGCTCAGGAGTGCCACAGATTCTTATTTTATTTATACTTTTTTTCTCTAGTAATAAATACTCCCCAAAAACTTGGATTTATTTTACCCTTGCACTGCATGTTACTGTAATTTTTAACATATCTTGTGTAGGGATTCAAATGATCAACAATTTTTATCAGGCCAATATGTAAACATACATACTCAAGTTGCCCATCTGTTGTTAACTAAAAGTGCCATATCAGCTCAGTGTAATGTGGGATGTATATGTATTACTGTGTGTGTAATCATAAGTTCTATTTTTTACTTTCTAGTATTAAGTATTTAAATTTCACTTTGCCAAAAGTGAAAAATAAAGCTCATGCTTACACACATTTTAACATGTATTTTCATTGCCAAATAATTCTGTTGCTATAAATACTTGTACTTAATTTCATATCAATGTTTATGAAACTGAATTATTTTATTATGTGATAAATATCAATATGGTTCAGATAAAATTCCTTGAGACAACAAAAAGACTTTACTGGGAAAGTTGCTCTGTATTTTTTATATATATGTACTGTATATAGAAAGGTTCTGCATTCATTAGTAGTAAAGTATATTAGTGGTAGACGCACCAGTTAGTGTTTGTATTTCATGCATGAAGCTGATATAAGTAGTAAATGTAGATTAGCTTTGTAGTTTTATGTATTTATTTTTACAGTACTTTCATCGCTAAGAAAGATTCTGCATTCATTAGTGATTAAGTATATTAGCAGTAGATGCATCAGATAGTGTTTATATTTCATATATGAAGCTGGTTCAATTAGTATTAAATGTAGATTAGCTCCACTAAATTCATCTAGCTCATTTTTATTGGGTAAAAAGGTAAAGTAGATCCAGTTCTTGTATTTTGGGTAGGAAGTTAAGTAGATCCAGGAGTTTAGGTAGATTTTTTTTATTTCAAGTAAAAGGGTGTGTGGAGAACTTGCAAATGAATATTTGGAAGAGCTGATAGCAGATTTTTTTATCTGCTTGGAGTACATTTGAGGTACAATGTTTTCAAGAGATTAATTTGAAGAGAGAAAGATGACCTCCAGTGGCCTACTCTAGTCCGAAACAACAAGTTTGACTGACCTTGTAAGGGGGAACTAAGGTACAACCTCTCCTCCCAATTAGACCTCTGTAGATTGGGGCTTGGAATGGGAAATGGGAGCTAGTCTCTTAGTGGGAGGTTTCGAAACCAGTTTCAAGAATTTGTAGGGAGTGGTCTTGAGAGGAAGTTTTCTTCCTTTTAAGAAATTGCCAGTACTCTTTCCTCAACTTCTCCAGAAGTGACGTGGCAATGCATGTTAGAACTATCTCGGTTAACAAGGGCTTGAGGAAAGAGTGACTTACACAATGGGTCGCTGAACAGAAATGCCTCTACCTCCGCTTTACCCAAATCTACGGCTGAGAAGAAATGTAGCCTTACTTCGTTGCCGTGGCTATCTTTTGACCCTCTGTATCCCCCGATTCCAAAGATGTCGCTTCTGAGACTAGGTTGAATAGGGTCTGACCCAAAGGTTATCTGAGAGTAATGGGAAATAGTCCCCCAATTGATTGGTTCCAACTTGAGTGTCCCACTTTTTAGTCAAGAATACTTCATAATAGCCTTTTAGTCTGTCAGTTTTGCTAGAAATTGTTTTCTGACCAGGCACTCTCATTCTGACCACCGAAGCATTGGACAAATTGTGGTCAAGTAAAAACCTCCCCACATCTGTTATTGCTTCTGGTAAATAATTGAGAGCCACTTTGAGGCATCCCAACCACCTCCTTTGGTGTTAGCTTGGGCATGCTCTAAGGGATGCATCTTTGAATCTCCATCTTGAGTCTGGAAATACTATCAGGTTTTCTAACTCAATCCCATCCAATGGTAAATACGTATATTTATGAGTAAACACATTATACTGACCAGAAGGCTCAACCATCACAGGGTTACCTGCTAAACCGCCTTCATCTACTTCCATGGCAGAAGAATCTTCTGTGCCATCCTCCTCCACCACTGAACCTTCATCACTTTGAACAGAAGGGAAAACTCCTCCAGGACCCTTCCTGGGAAGCTTGAAATCTGGAGGCCCAGCAACAGCCGAAACCATAGAACCGGAAAGAATAGACCCCCTGGATCCTTCCATGGAAGCTGAACACTAGATAGTCAAACCACAGCCAAATCTGTAGGAATGGAAGAAAGCATCCCAACTAGAGAATTTCTTGGAAGCTGGTAACCCGAAGGGCCAGCAAAAGCCAAGTCCGATGTTCCAGAAGAAATGACTCTTTGGAAGCTAGAAACCCCAAGGTCCAACCTCAGCCCAACCCCTAGGCTGGAGTGTGCAAGAGTCAGAAGACAGGTCATCGGTACCTGGCCGTACCACACCAGAATTGGGCTAACTATAGAGGGAGTAGATGGAAGCCTCTATTGTAATAATCTAGCTATCAGAGAGACATCTACTTGGAGTGCAGGCATACCCAATCTAGAAAAACCAGTATCCTGCATACTGGAACCCTGACCTGGATCCGAACTAGGCAGAGGTGTAGTCGTTAAGCTATCCCGGGAGCGCTATTTCTCTGAACAAGCCATGGGCACCTCTAAAGGCCTCATCAGTAAAGCTTCCTTTACCGGGCCTAGGTCATCCTCGGATCAAAAGTCGAACAACCTGGATAAGGGTCCAATCCACTAGGGCCCTATTTCCAAAATCCCTAACCGCTGAGTTTGGGATATCTATACCATCAAGATCTCTGGACGTGCTGGGTAAATACAGTGCTCAGCAAATCCTGCGATCTTAGAAAATCCTTTCACCCACATAGAAAGAAGGAAAAAGGCCTTAGCTCTATGATGTTCTGCCTCAGGGACCCAAGCCCTGCCCCAAACAGCAGAACAATTACTATGCACCAGACAACACTTGTGACCTTATCTAGGGTTACCCAGGTTATCCCATCATACTTGGATGCCGTTAGGCTTAATTTTGTTCACCTGTAATAGAAATAATTTAAATGAAAAGACAACGTTATACCAGGATAACACACCATATCACCGTTAACAGTCTGTAGACTCGTATAACCCAATGGTTTATCAAGCCATGTGATAAAGGTCGTACACAGGTTAGCCTAACCAGGTTTAAAACGGATAGAATTACCGTATGGACAGTACTACAAAGTGTAATTGGAATAATAGACACTCCGATGTTTACAGTGCCTGTGAATGAAATGTGAATGCTTATAAGATTTTCTTTTAGGTCCTTGTATCTCAGAATAGCCATATTGTCTTTGACCATCATCATCTTCCTTGATGATTTTGATTGTTTTCTTTTAATAGGGAGAGACATTTGATGAGTTTTCTCTGTTTGTTTCTCAAAATTTTTTCTTGATCCAGGTTTTTATCTGTCTCTTGATGGCTTTTGTTGGTCACTCCCACCTGAGTTTGTTACTTCCCTATGTTTTGACTTTTGTGTGAGAGTGCCCCACTTTATTTATCATCACCCTTTAATCATTTTAATCTTTTAAGTCGGCTTATTTTCCATCCCCTGAATATCGACACTTCTTGGCATCTTCCTCATTGGTATACTGCATCTTCCCAGCCCACTTCAGCAATGAAATTTTACATTTTGTTGTCATACCTCCTTAAAATCTCTATTTGTAACAGTACATCTCTACTGTCTTTCAGAGAAATATGGCCTTTATATTCTTAATACATCTTTACTCTTTACTAATGGTATATTACTGTACCTATATTTACAAGTAGTTTACCGGTACTGCAGTTTATGGCACCATTCAATTACTTTATGGTCAATTGGAATCTAACCCAATGTGATAGGATAAATCACACTACTAGGAGCAGGATGAGATAGGACAGAAAGATTTCATGTCTGTAAAAGTTGATTGCATGAGATGAAGAAAAAGTTTCAATGGTAACGTGACCCTAATGCTATATTGGTTTTACATACAGTACTTATAACCTGTCAGTTTGATGTGCTTTGCACATGTAAGTATGTCTCTGTGGGAGTTTGGTGGAAGGAAGCATCCATCTACTAATTATGACTGTTGCAAACAAATCCTATGGTGTCAGAATTTCTACCCTATATTATTATCACAGTTATTGAATGACAACAGTTAATAAAGTTATATTACCATGTTTTTATTACACATGCACTTTGGTAGTTGGATGAATAACTAACAAGACTGATAGCAAGTTCGGGACCTATCTGTAGTTGGGTTACCATCTACAAACTGTCTTCAAAAGCCTGGTGTTTTAGTTTATTGTACTATGACTACCCTGGTTTCAGTAAACATTAAAGCTTTAACAAAATGCTACTTAATGATTAAGGACTGGTTGTAAGCGAGTTCTTAAATTTGATGGCCATACTGTATTGGTTTTTCTGCCGGATATTTTAGTATGAATCTGTAACTGGAATATTATCTTTAGTATGGGAGATAAAATTACTTTGCTTAGACTGCAGAGTGGATAGGTGTTTTTATTTTCTTATCTACAGACAACTCCTAAGGGATGGCTGAAGATTTTTTGGTTGGTGGCAGTTTTCTTAGAGGATTGTGTAGATATTTAGGTTCTTAATCTTGTCAAAAGTTAATGAAAGGAAGAGATAGTAAGGATTTTTAGGATGTTTTAATCAAAGGGGTTTCCGTGTAACTTGCAGAATTCTAATCAGTAATGGTGTGATGTCTAGTACTATATTGTTATTAAAAATTATGACCCGTCTTAAATCACTTACAATAAATTACTTGACATCAGTGGAGCAAGACTGCCTTGACAAGCACTCTTTGGCGACTAATGTTACTCTAGCCTTGCCAAAAACTGCAAAGTTGCTAAAGTATAACTACCACATCATCAAAAGTTTCTGAACCTCTGTTGCTAGAATGTATAAATGCATTTGCGGTAATAAATCAGCTGTCTGTCCCGTAGTTTAAAGTTTGGCTTTTGCAATGGCCTTGGTGATTGTGCTGCTCTTCTTGAAAGATCCAATTCTGAATAGAAATCTCCTGATTTTGGTATAGAATTTATTGCTGCTTTTTACATTTGTTGGATCATTTGCAAGTACAGTGATACTGTATGTTTTACTATTCAACTAATAGGTTACAAAGAAAGGTTTTTGAGAGCCCAACATTGGGACTACAGAAATGTAATCTTGGGTGGTTCTCAAGATATTGGTCTTGGCCCTTTACATATCATTATTATTATTTTTTCCCTCTATCACAGTCTTTTCAACTAGTTGGTATTTATAGTGTAGGGTTCTGGGTTGCATTCTGCCCCCTTAGGAGTCCATCAATTATTATGTGTGCCATTTCCAGGATCAAACTCTTCTGCATGAGTCCTGGAGCTTCTTCAGCTTCTAGTTTTTCTAGATTTCTTTTCAGGGATCTTGGGATCGTGCCTAGTGCTCCTATGATTATGGGTACAATTTCCACTGGCATATCCCATATCCTTCTTATTTCTCTTTTCAGGTCTTGATACTTATCCATTTTTTCCCTCTTTCTCTTCAACTATGGAGTTCCATGGTACTGCGACATCAATGAGTGATACTTTCCTCTTGATTTTGTCAATCAACGTCATGTCTGGTCTATTTGCGCATATCACCCCATCTGCTCTGATAACATAGTCCCAGATGATCTTTGCCTGATCGTTTTCTATCACTTCCTCGGGTTGGTGCTTGTATCACTTATTGCTGCAAGTTAGCTGATGTTTCTTGCGCAGGCTCTAGTGGAGGGCTTTTGCCACTGAATCATGCCTCTTTTTGTATTGGTTCTGTGCAAGTGCCGGACATTCGCTTGATATGTGGTTTATGGTTTAATTTTTTGTGTTGCACTTCCTACATATGGCAGAGATATTATTTCCGTCTGTCATTCTTTGAAAATATCTGGTTCTTAGGGCCTGATCTTGTGCCGCTGTTATCATTCCTTCAGTTTCCTTTTTGAGCTCTCCCCTCAATAGCCATTGCCTCGTGTCATCACTGGCTAGCTCTTTAATCTGTCTTATGTATTGTCCGTGCATTGGTTTGTTGTGCCATTCCTCTGTTCTGTTTGTCATTCTCCTGTCTTTATATTTCTAGGTCTTCGTCTACTTTTATCAGTCCTTCTTCCCATGCACTTTTGAGCCACTCGTCTTCACTGGTTTTCAGATATTGCCCCAGTGCTCAATTCTCGATGTTAATGCAGTCCTCTATACTTGGTAGTCCTCTCCCTCCTTCCTTTCATGTTATGTATAGTCTGTCCATATTTGCTCTTGGGTGTAGTGCTTTGTGTATTGTCATATGTTTCCTAGTTTTCTGGTCTATGCTGCAGAGGTCTGCCTTCGTCCATTCAACTATTCCTGTGCTGTATCTGATTACTGGTACTGCCCATGTGTTTATGGCTTTTATCATATTTCCAGCGTTGAGTTTTGACTTGAGTATCACCTAGAGTCTCTGCATATATTCTTTCCTGATCGTGTCCTTCATCACTTGGTGTTTTATATCCCCTCCTTCCATTATTCCCAGGTATTTGTATCCTATCTCATCTATGTATTCGATGTTGCTCCCATCTGGTAGCTTTATTCCTTCAGTCCTTTTTACTTTGCCCTTTTGTATATTAACTAGGCACATTTTTCTATTCCAAACTCTATCCTGATGTCTCCGGATACAATCCTTACAGTCTGGACTAAGGTATATATTATTATTATTATTATTATTATTATTATTATTATTATTATTATTACTACTAACTAAGCTACAACCCTAGTTAGAAAATCAGGATGCTTTAAGCCCAAGGGCTCCAACAGGGAAAAAAAATCCAGTGAGGAAAGGAAAGATGGTAGTAAGTTAACTATATTTGAGAAGTACTGAATGAAGAATATAAAATATTTTAAGATCAGTAACTGTTAAAATAGATATGTCGTAGTTTATCCATGAAGACAGACTTGTGTCACCTTGTTCAACATAAACATTCACTGCAGTTGAGATACTACCGCTAGAGAGTTATGGGGTCCTTTTTGACTGGCCAGACAGTACTACATTGGATCCTTCTCTTTGGTTACGGTTCATTTCCCCCTTGCCAACATAGGCTATGTGTAGGTCCTCCTACACATAGCAACACTGAGGTTACCAAACAATTATTCTTCTCTCAAGGTGTTGACTACTGCACTGAAGTTGTTCAGTGACTGCTTTCCTCTTGGTAAGGGTAGAAGAGAGACTTTATCTGTGGTAAGCAGCTCTTCTAGGAGAAGGGTACTCCAAAATCAGAACATTGCTCTCTAGTCTTGGCTAGTGCCATAGCCTCTGAACCATGGGCATGGTCTTCCACTGTCTTGGGTTAGAGTTCTCTTGCTTGAGGATACACTATTCTATCGTATTTCTCTTCCTCTTGTATTGTTAAAGTTTTTATAGTTTATGTAGGAAATATTAATTTTAATGGTACTGTTTTTAGAATAGTCTATCTTTCCTAGTTTCCTTTCCTCACTGGGCTATTTTCCCTTTTGGAGCCCCTGGGCTTATAGCATCCTACTTTTCCAACTAGGGTTGTAGCTTAGCAAATAATAATAATAATAATGATAATAATAATATGATCAGCATCCTTTATGCAGGGTTGCCAGATATGGGGATTTATCCCCTAGATTTGGAGACTTATCCCTACATTTGGGAATTTATCCTTAGGTTTGGGGAATTTGGATGACTGGTGACTATATTTTAAACATGTATCTATAGAAGAAACAGAGATGAGTAAACCTTTATATTGTTACAATTAGTTTATTTACAATTACGTGAAGTATAGCGAGTCATTTCTGTATTAGAAGAAAATATATTTCTGGAAATGGGGATTTTTTATCAAGAGTTTTAGGGAATTTTACACTAACCCACACGTATACACTGCCTTTATGTTACAGTAGTTAGTGAATAGTGGTTGATTGTGGAAGAAGTTTGTGAATCCTTCGTGTTTCTTTATGAACTAACTTACAAACATAAGTATATTTCAATTGTGCTACGTAAACGAATACTGTATATATACTTCTACGTATTTTTCGTCTCCATGACCAGCTTAATGGGAAATACTGTACCGGAAAGCCATTCTATAACATACGGCAAGTTCACCAAACCTTTTTTCGGGAATAGTTTGATCCAAAACTTTATTCTTTGACAACAATTCTGAAATTTACTGTAGTTTATTGTGTGAATATGTTGTAATGGATGGAAACTAACTCTCGGAATTTGTAAGTGTTCAAGAACCTTTGCCAAACATGCTAAACTTGTCAGAAAAAGTACTAGGCCTAGGTGACCGTAAACCTCACGTGAAGCTTTGACCCTTTAGTGAACCTGCCAAAATGCTTTTTTAGGTTAAACCTATCTGTGGAAGTGGTAGGTCTAGGTTCATTATTAAACCAGCTAAAATATTAGGCCTAGGTTTGGTAGAAGACTCGTAAAAGTATGGCCTAGTGTTACCTAAGGCTATTGGTCGACTTGCAATAGGCCTAGCCTAGCTTAGCCCAGCCCAGCCCATCGATGCAATAGGCCTAGCCCAGCCCAGCCCAGCCCAGCCCAGCCCAGCCCAGCCCAGCCCAGCCCATCGATGCAATAGGCCTAGCCTAGCCCAGCCCAGCCCATCGATGCAATAGGCCTAGCCTAGCCTAGCCCAGCCTAGCCCAGCCCAGCCCAGCCCAGCCCAGCCCATCGATGCAATAGGCCTAGCCTAGCCCAGCCCATCGATGCAATAGGCCTAGCCTAGCCCAGCCCAGCCCAGCCCATCGATGCAATAGGCCTAGCCTATCCCAGCCCAGCCCAGCCCATCGATGCAATAAGCCTAGCCTAGCCCAGCCCAGCCCAGCCCAGCCCAGCCCAGCCCAGCCCAGCCCATTGATGCAATAGGCCTAGCCTAGCCTATCCCAGCCCATCGATGTGACTACCATGCTCGGCTTTTGGATATTGTATTGGTGATGGAACATGTCAAAGGAACGCTGTCATTCTTGTACAAGTGATTTGTGATATTTGGGCAAGATAGACGGCCGAGTTAAGACATAGGCCTACTAGGGACCATCCTCTAAGCATACCCTTCGGCTTCCTACAGTAATAAAGGTAAGCTATAAATATATAATATAGTTTAAGTAGGGAAATTTATACCAAACAAAGCTCCTGATTGCCAGTATCGTACGGTAAGTGGACACTAGCCTAGGTTAGGTTAAGTAAGGATGTACTGTACCATTCAAAATGCCAATGGGTATTATGAAAATTTGCAGATGGATTGCCTATTGTGACCATGTCAATAAATTGTAGGGAGTAAAAGTTGTTCAGTGAACTCTCAAACTTTAGTAAAGTGTTACCTAACCTAATCTGCATTGATTGATTTTTGTCAAAGTTTTATGAGTTCTATATAATTTCCAAGTTGGTGAACCATTTTTCCATCACACACTGCTATGTTTGGTCATTCTGTTATGTAAATGAAAGTAAGTATGGACACGAGGATCAAGTCAAGATAGGTAAGGGTATGCTACCCTAGACTGTGTAGGTAAAGATGCTGGGATTGAGCCTCCTGGCTAGTATAGTGGTAACGGATTTGCCAAGCATTCACACGGCAGCAATTCGACCATGAGTTTAAGCTGTTGACTGGGTAGGCCACTGCTGTGGTAGGGCACCACAGTGGGGGTTTGTGCTTGCCCGGCTGACGTTCTGGTGAGCATCTATTCTGATGGAACTGGAACTGAAACCAGACACCTTTAACCTTTAATCTTTATGTGAGAAGACCATTTCACAGTATTACTATAGAACAACTTAGGAAAAGCTTTGCTAAGAAAGAAATGGGTTTTTATATAGAAAAACTCCCATTTTCTTCTAATTGACCTTTATTTCTGTCGCAAATGAATAGTTAATAAGATATATCCTACGGTAATGGGGGCCAGGGGGAACTGGTTTTTTTTGGTAGGGAAAATTTACTGGGAAATCTATAAAAAAGGGTAAAACTAACCTTATCTGCTCTATGCAATATTCTTGGGGACACATAATAAATCAGCGAAAAATTACACAAAATATTGGTATTTCATGCTCCTAAGTTATTTCTCATTTGTTTGTTTACTTGAAACGGTTTGCATAGGAAAGCAATTATTTGTAATTTACTTTTATGACCCCGATGTAGTTCCAATGTTATTTCATATAAAGGAGATGAGGTATAGCATTATTTGTGATTTACTTTAAGGGTGTGTGACCTGGAAAGGGGAGTCCGAATGGCTTGCCCCCGGCTAGATCTGTGACCTGGGATTGCCCCCCTGCTAGGTCTGTAACCTGGGAAGGGGGTCTGGGGCCTTGCCACCCCCCACCCCCCGCTAGGTCTGTGACCTAGGAAGGGGTTCTGGCAGCTTGTCCATGGGTATGTCTGTGACCTGGGAACTACTAGGTTAAGTTAGAGTTTGTGGCCTTCTGAACGAATCTTGAAATGAATACAGTATTGTCATTCAGGAAAGCTTTCCTTACAGGACAAATTGTTTTTCCTACTGTTAATAGAATACTGTGTTTGCAATGTATTTGGTAAATATATGATACTTTAACTACTAGTGCTGGCTAGTTTGGTTTTTATCTATATGTTTAATATGGGCTGGGGCATAATAACTTACATATCGGTCGATTAAAATGTGAGGTATGTTTTTCACTCTCAAGTCCATTGTTTACATCTGAGAGACTGAAGGGGACTTATTGCACATGCATTTTTTTCCTATGGTTTGTGGTGCTTTCTGTGCATATGCAATGACATATTTGTCAGGTAGTTTTTTTAAACCAGTTAATCAGCTTTCGAGAACTTCATAAGTTCCCGAATGTTGTTCTATAACAGCCATTTGTTCCGTAACCGAAATACAAACCACGCTATTTACATAGGGTATTACTTTTAGCGTAGCTGAAATGGCGAGCCATTAGAATTTAACGAGGGTGTATTACCCCCGCGCTAGTTAGCGGGGGGGTGGGGTAGGGGAGTGGTAGCTAGCTACCCCTCCTCCCCCTCACACACAGGTGAATACTCACTTTAACTTTTGGCTCGGACTGTGACAGACGTCTCTGTCTTGGTCCTCGCTTGGCAGCCATTGTCTGTTTTGTCTTTACTTAATCGCTTACTTTTCATTTACTCAATATATATGTAAACATGTTTTCATGTTTGTATATATATTTGAGTATAGAAATAAGTAAGTTTAATTTTCAGATGTGTGTGTGTAGTGTACGATATCTATGTGGAGGCCTCGGCAGTTAGGCCACCACGGCGTATTTTATGGGTGGCGATCGAGTTTTACATGTCTTTCTCTCTCTCTCTCTCTCTCTCTTGAGGTCGTTCACCCTTTTACTACGTGTTACTACGCCCTTGTAGCCTAGCTTCCTTTCCGTGTGGGGGGTTGCTACGCCGTACGTTTGTATCAATTAGTTATGAATCTAATTGTAGTTGTTTTTTTTGTTTTTCAGCTTGTAGAACGATTCCTTTCGGGGTTTTCGTTCTTTCTTTAGTGTTCATTCATTTTTAAATTACATAATTACATAGTTACATAATTATAATTGTTATAATTCTGTTTTGGTTACAGCTCTCCTTCCGCGAGTGTAAGTGGTTGTGAGGGCACGTGCCTGTTGTGTAATTCTTGTTCCTTTCCCTCGGGATTCCTCTTCGGAGCCTTCCCGGGGGAATGAATGTGTACTAATATTATTTGTTTTATTTTTTTACAGTTACCGATCTAGTTCGTTTCTGTAATATAGCAACGGTGTGAGCTGTCTGGTTGAGTCCTGGGGATTCGGCTGTTGCTGCCTCCCCCCTTGTATTTTCGTCAGGGGCGTGTCTCCTTCTACTGGTAGTACTCCCGTGTCGACGGACAGCTCTCCAGTTCATTTTAGAACAGTCAGGAGGCTTGCCTCCTTGGGCAGATAACTTTCCTTCCGAGGGAAGTTTTTCCTGTCCAGGCTTGAGTTTTTCCCCTTTTGGGGGGTTCTTCTCTTGCCTTTTTTTCGTGCGACTATGCTCTTGGTGCTGAGCGGTCGCACCTGCAGTTTCGCTCAAGGGGCTGGGCAACTGCAGGAGCTCCTCTTCGGAGGATTGCTCCTTTTAGGTCACTGACTGACCAGTCTCTTCCACGAAGTGTTTCTCTTTCGTTCGCGAGAGAGTACACTCATAGAGACTCCTCTTCGGAGGTTTCTTCTGTTGCTGTTGCTGTTGCTGTTGGCCTCCCTCGCCGTAAGGCCCACCGTCCGCCTCGTCGTAAGGGCCTCTCATCTCCCTATAAGGGTGCTTGAGGCGCCTTTTTGGATCTCCGTTTGCAGCCTACAACTCCTTTTTTCTCGATCTTCCGCCTTGGTGCAGATGGACAGCAGTCTGATCTCGTCTTCCGACGGGCAACGGTCTTCCCGACGGACAACGGTCTTCCGACGGACATCAGTCTCCCGGCGGACAACGATCCCTTCGGGGCAAAGGGTTGCCCCCACGGGGGTTCTTCCCTTGCGTGTCAGGGTTTTCCCTGCGCGCCCTTCTGCTCATCAGCGCTCTCCTGTTCGTCAGCGCTTTCAGGATGATCTTCCCTGCGGTTCCTGTTGGTTCCTGTTACGCGCCCACGTTCGCCCTCGCGATCTAGAACTTCGGTTCAGGTCGGGGTCAAGGACTCTTCTTCTTTGCGCAGGCTTCCACGCGTAGCCTTCTGCTCGTCAGCGATCATCAGCTCGTCAGCGATCATCAGCTCGTCAGCGATCATCAGCCCGCCAGCGATCATCAGCTCGCCAGCGATCTCCGGATCGCCCACGTGTGTTACAGCCGGCACGCCAACGTTCTCCAACACTTCTGAAGGAACATGGTTCGCCAGCTACTATCTCACCTGCGCATGCTGATCGCCATCGCGCGACCCTCAACTGCGGATGCTGATCGCCATCGCGCGACCCTCAACTGAGGATGCTGATCGCCATCGCGCGACCCTCAACTGCGGATGCTGATCGCTATCGCGCTACCCTCAACGGCGGATGCTGATCGCCATCGCGCGACCCTCAACGGCGGATGCTGATCGCCATCGCGCGACCCTCAACGGCGGATGCTGATCGCCATCGCGCTACCCTCAACGGCGGATGCTGATCGCCATCGCGCGACCCTCAACGGCGGATGCTGATCGCCATCGCGCGACCCTCAACGGCGGATGCTGATCGCCATCGCGCGACCCTCAACGGCGGATGCTGATCGCCATCGCGCGACTGCACACCTGCGGATGCTGATCGCCATCGCGCGACCCTCAACGGCGGATGCTGATCGCCATCGCACGACCCTCAACTGCGGATGCTGATCGCCATCGCGCGACCACACACCTGCGGATGCTGATCACCATCGCTCAACCCTGCGCATGCTGATCACCATCGCGCGACCCTCAACTGCGTATGCTGTTCGCCATCACGCGATCGCCCACCTGCTTTCCGTTCGAGATTTCTCCATCGGACAAGGGGTGACTGCTTACCTCTTCCTCTGGGAGCTTACCAGGTTCTTTCCCTCCTCGGTTACGGCCTGAGGTTTGGTTCAAGGAAGCTACAGGAAGATCAAGGGTACTTTCCTCCTCTCGAGCTCAGGCACCTTGGCCTTTCGTCGTTAAGTATCTAACTTGCGGACAAGCTCGATGTTGTACCATCTGGACGCGCTGACTGAGGGCTTCCTTCGGGTGTCTCATCTGTGGAGGTCGACGACCTCAGACACCCTTCCATCCTTGAGAAGAGTTTGTTTGTGCCCAAGGACAGAGACTTAGACAGCTGCTGTGCGGAGTAAATCGACTTCCGGTTTCACTCCTCCAAGGCGCTTTCTTCCAGACTCTGCAGGGCTCCAGCGCCTTTTCTTTCAACCACGTCTGCCTAAGTTATCGGCTACGACAACTGGGACAAGGTGTCCAATTGCAGTTTTCTCCTGTCAGGAACAGATGGCACGGGAGACCCCCGGGGGGGCATAGTCCTAAAAGGAGTTCACGAACTCTAGGATTGCAGGTTTTTTCGCTGGGAGGATGCTTAAGGTTACTCATCCGAATGACAGCTTCCCGATGCCCATTCCCGCATATTCTCTGTGAGTAGCCAAGGATATCGCGCCTGCCGTCTCTGTCAGCGAATTCAGTGTCTCTGAACCTCTATGCCATAGCGTCAGCAGAGTTGCCCGGTTGGGCAGAATGATCCATACCTTAGGCGAAGGTCTTCCTTAGGATCATCGACGGCTTCACCCCCGGCCCCCTCAGTCGATCCTTTCTTGTAAGGAAGGATCTGAGAGGGGATGTCCATAGTCAACCTCTCAGCCCCGATCAAGTTTGTCGAACAAACTTCGGCCACCAGAATCGATCAGACTGGTTACGAGGCGACAGGACTCCTTAAACCCTGGATCGGAAGGACGGGTACTTTCAGTTTCCATTCCATCCATCTTCCAGGGTGCTCGTCGAATTCAGCCTAGACTGCAAGTATTCCTGCTTATGATGCTGTGTGGCTATCCCGCCGTGGCATAGCAGGTTTGTTTCCCCAGAGAACTCTCCCTGCCTTCCTCTTGGCCGCTCAGGTGCAGGCTTCCGCCTCCTCTGCTGTTTGGAAACTCCGGTAGGCTCGGGTTTCGAACTTCTTCAGCGCCGGGACAAGCTTCCGGATGCTTACCATGAGTGTGGGCTCATGGTATTTTGCTTGGAGCCTTCTCTTCCTCTGCCTCAACATCTGGAGTATCTGGCCATGATATTGAGTCAACCGCCTTACCACATTGGAAACCCCGCTTCTCGCCCATCCAGCGAGGTTAAGCAACGTCGGTACTTGGATGGGTGACCACCTGGGGACGCCAGATTCTGTTACCACATCCTCCGAGCCTTCCTTTCGGTTGACTGTGGCAAGACTGAGGAGAGTCGCTGTACCTGTTCTCAGTCAAGCAGAGCTTTCAGCCCTACCTTGGAACATTTCCTAGTTCTTCTTTCCTTATTGACCTGTCTATAGTCCGAATGGTCGCCTCAGGATAAGTTCCATGTGGGGCGATCCAAGTTCCGGTGGCTTCAAGCAATGTTTAACCGGACTCCCTGGCCCTATGGGACCAGCGTAACTATTAGACCTGCAATGGGTGTTGACCTATGGAGCCTCTTGATGGTAGTGGATATTCTCGTCCTTTCCCCACATTCTTAATGCGGTTCTCGGACTCGTCAAAGGAAAGGGGGAGGGGCATGTTCCGGTCCAGGCCTATGGTCAAGACCTGAAGGATACCTCTCCATCATTCAGGCAGGCTTAGGGGCCTTAGTCTGGCCCCTCTTCAGATCCTACAGCTCCTGCCGAGTCTCCCCGTTGTGCGTCGACTTCATTTTAACCAGCAGGGGACGCATTTTCACACCTTCACATCTTGCAGTAGAGATACCGGGATGATTGAGATTCTCTCAATACCACCATCGGCTCTTTCATTCCAGGCAGGGGAATGTTTCTCTCAGACTATCCGAGCAGAGCCTCATAGAGAGAGTGTACCTAGGGGTCTTTGACCTTGGGTAACCAGCAAGTGCTGGTCTGGGGGACCTGATCGCGACAGCTTGGAACCTCAAGCTTCCGCTAATCTTCCCCCCAGTCTCAGACCCCGAGACACTGGCAAGATGCATTCCGGTGGTGGTGGGACAACTTCGACGCCTGCGTCTTCCCTCCTTTTTGTCTGCGGACAATGGGCCTCAACAAGACCAGGTTGTCTGTCAACCTTTCAATGGGAGAGCTCCACTGGGACTACGCGCAGAACGGTTTCTGGACCCTCTGCTTCCCCTGACGGAACTCCCGGGAGAGCTTCTCCCACGGCGCAGACTACTCAAGCAACCACACTGCGACATCTCTCCCGAACCAGGGCGTCGCTTCGGCTTCATGCCTGGAGACACTACGCTTCCTCCTCTAGAAGAGACAACCCGCTACAGTCGCGGTACGGAGGTCGCGTCATCTGCGATAGTCATCCACAGGGGTCTCCCAGGCAAAGTGAAGAGTCTAAGGTGGTTGGTGCCGTGGGAGATATACCTCTTCCCTTGAGGCCTCTTCTCCAGCAATAACGGTCTTATTGCCTTTCGGCGGGAGGAAACTCCTTTCCGCTCTCGGCAATGAAGCCTGTCACTCAGCCTTTCCCTGACCTTCAGGCTTAAAGGAATAACTTTTTCCTGCCCGCTGGATCTATCCTCGCTCATGCGAAGCTACGATCGTCCCTGCCCTAGTCGGAGGAAGACCTCCAACTTGGAGCATGGCTCGGACTTTTAGTCCTTTAATAGATCTTCTCAAGACCCTTTTACGACAGGCCTCGGATTGTATTCCGCCTTGGGTCTTCTGCTCACTCTGGCCACGGCCAGTGTGTAAGCAATCTTCTTGGTCTCTTACTACTCCCCCCTTTCTAAGGAAGAGGGGAAGGCAACATTCAGGCTCGTTCCTGAGTTGTTGGCTAGACTCAGAATCTGAGGGTCCCGGCCCTTCGGTCTGATTCATTCAAGATTTCGAGTCTCCATTCTGTGTTTGATGTCCCAAGACCTTCTCTTTCTTGCCATTAAGGAATCGAGAGGTTAGCGCTGGGAACAGCTGCAGTTTGTCCTCAGTTGCAGCCGATTTGGGAACACAAGGAGGACATGGGGGGAGAGTCACCAGTATACCTCTTCAGCCCGGACTCAAGGACATTCATCTCGTCCTGTCTTCAGACCCTCACCCGTCACGTCGCCCTACAGCACGATGTTGGATACATCACAACGTCCCTCGCCTTCGAGTAATACTACTCTGTGACGCAGGTGCTACAAGCTGGAGTCTGGAAGCGTCTGATGACCTTCGCAGCCCGCTTCCTGCAGGGTGTGACCCACAGGAGTCTCGATACGTTTTCTATCGCTCTGTGGTGGCTACACAACAGCTGGTCTAACCTCAGGCTCCCTTTTGGACAGGTAGCAGAAGGTTGAGGGCATTGTTATCAGGTTTTAGTCTGCATGAACGAAAGAAGTATGTCTGGCCCTTACTTCTTTCTTCTTCATCCCCTCTACGGGGAAGCAGCATCCTGGTCTCTGCATAGCTGACCTCGAACCTCTGCAGGTAAACCATGCTTCCTTGTGTTCCGAGTATTGAGTCAATACTGTCGCGTCCCCCATACCCTGACGAGGTGGTATTGGGAACGTCCTAACCCAGAGTTCCTTCTGGAACTCCAGGTCAACTGCCAAGGACGAGTCACACTTCTTCCTTCACACACAAGCTTACGTAGGCCACATGGTTCCTTGCGGAGCAAGGGACTTGTGAGGTACAGGGACTCCTTTTCTCGAGTGCGACTCACTCGGATTCTGAGTCCCCGGGTAAAGCCAAAGCCAGTATGGCTGGGGACTTTCCACCCTTCCTAAGGGATAAGTCACCCTTTGTAAATAGCGTGGTTTGTATTTCGGTTACGGAACAAATGACAAATTCGAAGATAATTTGTATTTTTCCTAACCATACAAACCTTAGCTATTTACACATATTTGCCCGCCAGCCCTGTCCCCCAAGACAAGTCCTACCTCTAAGTGAAAGTGAATATTCACCTGTGTGTGAGGGGGAGGAGGGGTAGCTAGCTACCACTCCCCTACCCCCCCGCTAACTAGCGCGGGGGTAATACACCCTCGTTAAATTCTAATGGCTCGCCATTTCAGCTACGCTAAAAGTAATACCCTTTGTAAATAGCTAAGGTTTGTATGGTTAGGAAAAATACAAATTATCTTCGAATTTGTCATTTTTTTTCCACCTTCCCCTTCAGTTTCAACTTAACCACCATCACATCAAGACGCCTCCAAGAGGGAACTTACGGAAAGTACATCAATCTATTTCTAAATATAGTGTAATTTCATTTATGTCGGCAATTGATTATGATGGAAATGGTTTCCGTTCAGTGTAAGGTTATTGTTACTCATGTGAAATTAAAAAATAACCCCGAAATAATGCCTCAAAGGTCTGATTCTGACTTAATTTATTGGGAAGACCAGCACATTTTTCTGCAAAGCTTCTGTAAAGATTGCCAATCATAAAGTAAGGAATGATTTGTGATTTACTTTTCCATATTGTAAGGATTTATTTGTGATTTTATGATAATGTAAGGATTTATTTGTGATTTACTTTTAGTTTGTGACCTCGGAAGGTTGGGTCCGGCTAGCGGTTGCGACCTGGGAGGGGGGGGTTCGCGGGCTTGCCCCCTGGCTAGGGGTTGTGACTTGGGAAGGGGGGGGGGGGGGGCGCCCGGGGCACTTGCCTCCCATCTAGGGTTTGTGTCATGGGAACCACTAGGTTAGGTTAGGTGGGTTTGTTAGGTTCTGTACCCTTTTACAAATCTCAAAAGTGATAAATAATCACGTTTTGGCCTGTTTTCAGCCACTTACATGACCCTTATATTTTCAATATTAAACTTACCCGATAATCATGTAGCTGTCAACTCCGTTGCCCGACAGAATTCTATGGAGGGATACGCCAGCTATCACAATACTAGAAGGGGGTGTACTCACCAGCGCCACCTGTGGCCAGGTACTATAGTACTTCTTGTTGACACCTCCTCAATTTTTCCTCTGTCGTGCTTCCGGCAAGACGTTCTGGGATACGCTTATGATCTTGGAGTATTTTCACGGCTTTTGGTGAAGTATTTCTCTCAGATTTCGGCTGTCGCTTTACTGGAAAACTTCTATATTAGCTTAGATAGCTATTATTTAGTCCTGATTAACGGTTAACGATCTTTTGCTTGATTTGGAATCCCCACTTGGCTAACTCTTTTGATTCAAGATGTCTGACATTTCACAAGCCCCCACCCATAGACGATGTAGGTCTTGTAATAGGCGTATTCCGAAGGCCTCGGTAGATCCTCACACCGCTTGTTCTGACTGTAGGGAAAGGCCCTGTCAGTTAGAAGATCGATGTGAGGAATGCGCCAGACTTTCGGAACTTGATTTTGTCCGTCTTCTTAAGTATTCAACCAAGTTAGAGAGAGAGAGAGTTAGGAGGAGTTCTTCTCACTCTTCACTTTTTTCCTCACCTCATGATCCCCTACCTTTTCCTCCCCCTGTAGTGGCTACCCCCGAACCTACTATTTGCCCTCAACCTGATATGTCTGTTGTTTTGCGTGCCATTCAGGCCTTAGGTGACAAAGTAGAGTCAGTGGTTAGTGATCACAAGTCTCTTATGGCCGAAGTCAAGGAGCTTAAGGTCAAGAGTGCAGTGGGTGGTATTAGTGCCAGTGCTGTGACGAGTGCTAGTGTCAGTGCAGTGCCAAGTGCTAGTGTCAGTGTCAGTGTGGTGCGTGAGGATACTTCTGTGCGTGCCAGTCGTCCTCCCAGTCCGGGACCTCTTGCAAGCTCCCAAGCCCAGGGGAGAAGCAATGTCGAAGGGCAAAAGGGTTCGGCAGGCCTTGATCGGCGCACAGAAGTATCCTCGGTGGTTGCGGGCGTGTCTTCCAGAGACCGTCACTCCCACCTGCAGACGATTGAGCCCGTCTTTTACTCGTCTGCTGATCAATTGTCAGGGAAGAAACGTTGGACTCAGGTCTCAAGACCACTCAAATGCAGAGTCCAGACCTCAAGAGCTCAACCTGGCTGCAGTCATTGGATCAGCTCTGACTCGCCGCAGTCATCAGTTGAATGCACTCCTCCTAAGAGGAGTAAGGTGCTGCCGCAACAGATCTCTGCTGTTAAGGCTTTACCTCAGCAGACCTTAGGGTCTGCCGACCCCAAGTTGACTCTACTGCAGTCCATGCAGTCACAACTTGCGGTCTTGATGCAGGCGTACGATGTTGAGGCTCCTCAGGATACCTTACCACGCTCTGAGTTTACTGTTTCCAGTGGTGTGCAGCTCCCTCCGCTTTCCTTAAGGCAACCTCAGCAATGGGAACAGGAAGCTTATACCTTACTTCCTCCGCTTCCACTTGCAGTTCCACCAGTGAGGCAACACTCTCTTGAGGTACAACAACCTCTCCCATCCATGAGTCAGACTCCTCAGCTCTCGCTGCAGCGAGCTCAACCCTCCTCAAGGCAAGCACCTCAACACCTTAGCCTTGCGCCTCAGGAACCTCAACTCGCGGGACAATTACTGCGTTCTGCGCAGCCACTACCTCATCACTCACAGCTCACACCTCAGGAACCTCAACTCGTTCCTCAGGAACCTGCTACTGCGCATCCACCAACCACTCAGCAAGCGCAACTCTTGAGTTCAGACACTCATGCCAGGAGTCAGCCTCCTCCACCCATGCGCCTACCTTCTGCTACTTCTTTTGATCAGCCTTTGCAGCCTGAGCCTCAGGTGTTCCCTCAACAGAGTCTTGTGGAGGAAACCACAAGTATTGTTGTTCCAGCTCGTGCTGATTCTGCTGTTCAGCATACCTTACCGATCTCTTCGCTACACTCTGGTGATGAGGTGTCTGATGATGAGGCTGCACACCTGGATCCCTCATCAGACGTGGATGAATCCAAGTCTTCTCCACCTTCTATTGACTTTCGTAAGGTCTTGGCTCTTTTTAGGGAGGTATACCCAGACCACTTTGTCTCTGCTATCCCCCGCTCTCCGCCATCTGAGTTTTCGCTGGGCATGCAGCCAGCTAAGTCTACATATACTAAGCTCGTCTTAGCAAGGTCCTCTAAGAGAGCGTTAAGGATTTTAGGGGAGTGGTTGCAGTCTAAGCAACAACTTGGAAAGACTTCGTTCATGTTTCCTCCGACTAAGCTCACTTCTAAAGCGGGCGTTTGGTATGCCACAGGAGAGGAACCAGGCTTGGGAGTACCTGCCTCTGCCCAGGCTGACTTCTCAAGTCTGGTAGACTCTCCTCGTAGAACAGCAATGAGGCGCTCTAAGGTTTGCTGGACCTTCTCAGACCTTGATCACTTCCTGAAGGGTGTTTTTAGAGCATTTGAGATGTTCAACTTCCTAGACTGGTGCCTGGGGGCCCTCAGCAAGAAGACCTCCCCTGCGGACAAGGATTCTGCCATGCTCCTCATGTCCTGCATGGATAAGGCCATTAGAGATGGATCTGGCGAGCTTGCATCGATGTTTGTGTCAGGGGTTCTTAAGAAAAGGGAGCAGCTTTGTACCTTCCTTTCCTCCAGCATCACACCTTGTCAAAGGTCTCAACTCCTTTTCGCTCCGCTCTCGAAGTTCCTTTTTCCCGAAGAGCTTGTTAAGGACTTGTCTGCTGCCCTGATACAAAAGGACACACATGATCTTGTGGCCTCATCGGCTCGTAAGACTAAGGTTGCTACCTCAGTCCCCAGGACTTATCGCACCCCAGTGGCTGATACTCCTGCTACGAGGTTCATTCCGCCCTTTCGTGGTAGAGCCCCCAGCCGACGAAGCTCCCGTCCAGACTCTTCCAGGAGCAAGTCTAGGAAAAGTTCCAAGGCTTCTAAAGGAAAAAACTGACTCTCCGCATCTCCAGACAGCAGTAGGAGCCAGACTCAAGATCTTCTGGCAAGCCTGGGAAAAGAGAGGGGCAGACGCCCAGTCTGTCAGTTGGCTGAGGGAGGGTTACAGGATACCATTCTGCCGCAAACCCCCTCTGACCACATCTCCCATCAACCTCTCTCCCAACTACAAAGAAGAGGACAAGAGGCTAGCGTTGCACGAGGAGGTGTCGCTCCTTGTACAGAAGAAGGCAGTGGTTATAGTCCGGGACCATCAATCCCCGGGCTTCTACAACCGTCTCTTTCTGGTGGCCAAGAAGACAGGAGGTTGGAGACCGGTGCTGGACGTCAGCGCGCTCAATGCGTATGTCACCAAGCAGACGTTCACGATGGAGACGACGAAGTCGGTCCTAGCAGCGGTCAGGCAGGAGGACTGGATGGTCTCGTTGGACCTGAAAGATGCCTACTTTCACGTTCCTATTCATCCAGACTCCCAACCTTTCCTGAGATTCGTTTTTGGAAAGGTTGTCTACCAATTCCAAGCCCTGTGTTTTGGCCTAAGCACAGCTCCTATGGTGTTTACGCATCTGATGAGGAATATAGCAAAATTCCTCCACTTATCGGACATCAGAGCCTCCCTTTACTTAGACGACTGGCTGTTGAGAGCCTCCACGAGTCGTCGCTGTCTGGAGAGTCTCAACTGGACTTTGGACTTAATCAAAGAATTGGGTCTGTTAGTCAACCTAGAAAAGTCTCAGCTCATTCCCTCCCAATCCATTGTGTACCTGCGAATGGAGATTCGGAGTCAGGATTTTCGGGCTTTTCCATCGGCCCCAAGGATAAGCCAAGCCCTAGATTGCATCATGAGCATGCTGAAGAGGAGCAGTTGCTCGGTGAGACAGTGGATGAGTCTCACAGGGACCCTTTCATCGCTGGCCCTGTTCGTCGAGCTAGGGAGACTCCACCTCCGCCCTCTTCAATTCCATCTTGCAGCTCATTGGGACAAGGGTTTGACTCTCGAAGCAGTCTCTATCCCAGTCACCAAAGAGATGAAGACCACTCTCTTGTGGTGGAAGACCAATCTCCTTCTCAGGGAGGGTCTATCGTTGGCTATTCAGACCCCCAATCTTCATCTCTTCTCAGATGCATCGGACTCGGGCTGGGGTGCGACCTTGAACGGACAGGAGTGCTCGGGAACGTGGAACGAGGAACAGGGAACGCTCCACATCAACTGCAAGGAGCTACTAGCAGTTCATTTAGCCCTGTTGAACTTCAAGTCCCTCCTGCTAGGCAAGGTGGTGGAGGTGAACTCCGACAACACCACAGCCTTGGCTTACATCTCCAAGCAAGGAGGGACCCATTCGAGGAGCCTATACGAGATCGCAAGGGACCTCCTCATTTGGTCAAGAAGTCAAAACCTCACTTTAGTCACGAGGTTCATTCAGGGCAACATGAACGTCTCAGCAGATCGCCTAAGCAGAAGGGATCAGGTCATTCCCACGGAACGGACCCTCCACAAGAGTGTGTGCAACAGACTTTGGACCTTGTGGGGTCAGCCTACCATAGATCTGTTTGCCACCTCCATGACCAAGAGACTTCCGCTGTACTGTTCCCCAGTTCCAGACCCAGCAGCAGTTCATGTGGATGCTTTTCTGCTGAACTGGTCCCATCTCGACCTTTACGCATTTCCACCGTTCAAGATAATAAACAAAGTCCTTCAGAAGTTCATCTCGCACGAAGGGACACGGCTGACGCTGGTTGCTCCCCTTTGGCCTGCAAGAGAATGGTTCACAGGGGTACTTCAATGGCTGGTCGACGTCCCCAGGACTCTCCCTCTAAGAGTGGACCTTCTACGTCAACCTCACGTAGACAGGTTGCACCCAAACCTCCACGCTCTTCGGCTGACTGCCTTCAGACTGTCGAAAGATTCGCTAGAGCTAGAGGCTTTTCGAAAGAGGCAGCCAGCGCGATTGCCAGAGCAAGAAGGGTTTCCACTCGTAGAGTCTACCAATCTAAGTGGGAAGTCTTCCGGAGCTGGTGTAGAGCCAATGCAGTATCCTCTACCAATACCTCTGTGACCCAAATAGCTGACTTCCTATTACATCTTAGGAATGAGAGATCCCTTTCAGCCCCTACGATTAAAGGGTACAGGAGTATGTTGGCTTCAGTTCTCCGCCACAGAGGTTTGGACCTTTCTTCCAACAAGGACCTTCAAGACATCCTTAAGTCTTTTGAGACTTCTAAAGAGCGTCGTCTACCCACTCCAGGCTGGAACCTAGACGTAGTCTTAAGGTTCCTTATGTCACCTAGGTTCGAACCTCTCCAGTCAGCTTCCTTCAAGGACCTTACCCTCAAGACTCTTTTTCTCGTCTGCCTTGCAATAGCTAAAAGAGTCAGTGAGGTTCATGCCTTCAGCAAGAACATTGGTTTCACGACCGAATCTGCAACATGTTCTTTTCAGCTCGGATTCTTAGCTAAGAATGAACTTCCTTCGCGTCCTTGGCCTAGATCGTTTGAAATACCTAGCCTCTCCAACATGGTAGGTAACGAGCTAGAGAGAGTTCTTTGCCCTGTCAGAGCTCTCAAGTATTATCTTAATAGGTCTAAACCTATTCGAGGACAGTCAGAAGCCTTATGGTGTGCCATCAAGAAACCTTCGAGGCCCATGTCCAAGAACGGGGTTTCGTATTATATAAGGCTTCTGATTAGAGAAGCCCATTCTCACTTAAAGGAGGAAGACCTTGCTTTGCTGAAGGTAAGGACCCACGAAGTAAGAGCCGTAGCTACTTCGATGGCCTTTAATAAAAACCGTTCTCTGCAGAGCATAATGGATGCAACCTATTGGAGGAGCAAGTCAGTGTTTGCATCATTTTATCTTAAAGATGTCCAGTCTCTTTACGAGAACTGCTACACCCTGGGACCATTCGTAGCAGCGAGTGCAGTAGTAGGTGAGGGCTCAGCCACTACATTCCCTTAATCCCATAACCTTTTTTAACCTTTCTCTTGAATGCTTTTATTGTTGTTTTTATGGTTGTTACGGTAGGCTAAGAAGCCTTCCGCATCTTTTTGATTTGGCGGGTGGTCAATTCATTCTTGAGAAGCGCCTGGGTTAGAGGTTGTGTAGAGGTCCTTTAGTAGGGGTTGCAGCCCTATATACTTTAGCACCTTTGAGTTGATTCAGCCTCCAAGAGGAACGCTGCGCTCAGTAAGGAAGACGAACTTAAAAAAGAGGCAGAGTAACGGTTCAAGTCGACTTCCTTACCAGGTACTTATTATTTCATTGTTATTTGAGATAACTGTTATATGAAATATGGGATACTTAGCAATCCTTTAATCTTGTACACTGGTTTTCACCCACCCCCCTGGGTGTGAATCAGCTACATGATTATCGGGTAAGTTTAATATTGAAAAATGTTATTTTTATTAGTAAAATAAATTTTTGAATATACTTACCCGATAATCATGATTTAATTGACCCTCCCTTCCTCCCCATAGAGAACCAGTGGACCGAGGAAAAATTGAGGAGGTGTCAACAAGAAGTACTATAGTACCTGGCCACAGGTGGCGCTGGTGAGTACACCCCCTTCTAGTATTGTGATAGCTGGCGTATCCCTCCATAGAATTCTGTCGGGCAACGGAGTTGACAGCTACATGATTATCGGGTAAGTATATTCAAAAATTTATTTTACTAATAAAAATAACATTTTTTCCAACTGGTTACAAATTTTTCCAACTGGTTATCTTATGCTTATTTTGCATTTCTGACCATTATGATTGCTGCAAATAACTCGTTTATGACATTGCCCCACCTAAAAAAACCCCGGTTTCCCAGAGGGGGTCCCCCATAATTGTCTTTATATAAGGGGGTTTAAAAACGCATGAACGGGTGGTTTGCCCCAATAATCATGGTCAGAAATACATAAAACACAAGATAGTGAGTATGAAAAATATATGGATCATGTATTTGGCTAGAAATTAAAGTATCATATATTTACCAAGAATTTTGCCTTTCAGTTGTAAATCATGGTTTTTCCTGTTTTCCCCCCACTCAAAGTTCCCGGTTCCCACCTGTGTCCGTTGGGAAGGGGCAAGGATGACAAGAGGATGGCTTATTTGGGGCGGAAGTAAAGGTCAAATTTGTTGAAAGCACACTATTTAATATCGGAAAAGTTTTTTTTATTAGAAATATTGTCCTGTGTTAAACTATAATTTTACCCATTTCACTAAGTTCATTTTTTGCGTTCAAGAGACTGATTTGGGGCTACCTGTACTGTACATGTGTTGTTTGCATTCACTTTTACCAGCTGTTCTGGTTTGTTTATGACATAATCATTACGTGGCTTTTTAACCAATTAAGAACTTTCAGATTTTTTGCGCAAGTCCCTTGTGTTGTTTTACATGTCATTATTTGTCCATCTCTACTTCAGTTCTAGCATGACTACAGTCAGGAGAAGACTTCTCCCAGATAGGATTTCGGTAATTTGATATATTGAAAGTGCTGTTTGTTCATTATATAGCTATTGTGGCTCATCTGAAAGTAAAGAATATCCCTGAAATTATGACCCACTTAATTGGCCTATGCAGATCATCCATGTACCGTTTGCCAGAGCAGAAAAGCAGTGAGATTATGGTTATTTGCAAGTGAATCGAGCCACGGCAGAGCAAAACTCATTTAATTAATGTGATAGAAATTATAGGTAATCATAACAGTTTAATAGTAACCCATGGGGATGGTTTGCGCATGTACTGCTTGCCAGAACAGTTGCAGTGAGGTTGTTTATTTGTGAGAAAAGCAAGCCACAGAAGAGTAAAAACCATCTGAGGGATGTAATATAAATTAGTGGTAATTGTGATACTTTAATTTTCCACCATTTACATGAACTTTATATTTTTCCAACTGTATCCTTGTTTTTTTTAAATATAAAACTTACCCGCTGGTTATATAAGAATGGCTAGCGTCCCTGACGCCTCGGCAGGAAATTCCCAAAATCTCGCGCAGCTATCGCAGATATGCCAGGTGTACACTAGTGCCCTCACAGTACAACAGGTAGAACTATACCCAACCTCTTCAGATTTTTCCCTGCCGGCATGGCCGTCGGTTCTATTGGAAATTCTCTCGCATTTTACTCTGTTTGGACGTTTTTTGGTGATGTATTAACGTTTTTTGAGTTTAGGCTTTCGCTTTTTTGTTTTATTTGAACTGTGATCATGTATTTATAACTTAAAAGGTAAGAATAAAAGGTTTTTCGACCTATTTTAAACTTTACGAAAGCATAGGACGAAAGGTAAACATCTCGTCCATTGATGACGTCACAGCCTTATGTCGTAGGCTATAAGTCCGGCGCTTGCTTTTACAAAGAATTTTAAGTGAATACTTTCTTTTGAAATATTAAGTTATAAATTTAATTAAAGTATTATTTATCTAAGAAAATTTTATCCTTTTAATAGTTTTCTGGAGGTAATCTTCAATCTGTTTGCTAAGATTAACTAGCGTTCAGTTGTTACGCAGTTGTCAGTATTGTTGCAATAGTACAATATTTCGTAGAGATTTTTATGAATACATGAAGTACATTCTTCTTACTTCTCAAGTTTTTTAGTTGTACTATATAAAAGGAAAATTTAAATTGATCCTGTCAGTATTTTTCGTTAGTCAGAGATTAAAGGAAGTTAAATTTCACTTAAGGTTTATACGAATCGATGTAGCGCACGATTTTATGTATCGTTGTTTCCTTAGTGGAATACTAAGTTTGTTTGTATATTAAGTGTAAATGTTCCTATAAATACAAGCGATGATTCATCTCTTATTGAAATTTCTTAATTTAAGGGATTATTTTATTTTTATAGAGATTATAACTATTAAAGTAATATTTAATGTTTAATATTTAATTTTTCGCTGCATTTATATGGGATTCAGTTAATTTCCATTCCCATTCGAACGATTGAGAGAATTGTAAGTCTCAATTTAAGAGTTCATTTCGTTTGAGAGAACGTATACTTTAGTTTTCAAATGATTGTGAAACTTTCTTTGTTCCGTAACCGAAATACAAACCACGCTATTTACAAAGGGTATTACCTTTAGTGCAGCTGAAATGACGAGCCAATAGTTTTGAACGAGGGTTAATTACCCCGGCGCTAGTTAGTGGGGGGTGGGGAAGGGCACCTTGCTACCCCTCCCCCCTCCACACACCGGTGACTTGTATCACTTCACTTTTGGCTCGGCGTTGATCAGACGTGTCTGTTCATCGCCTTCGTGACAGCCTTTAATTTTCTGCTTTTTCTTTTCAGCTTGTGTGATTGGTTGGAAGTTGACCTTCAGTTATTTTCTTTTATTTACTATGCGTACATGCCCTGGAGTTGCCGGCCGTCCTTGTGGGACTTTCATGTCGGACGTTATTACGGATCCTCACACCCTCTGCCCTCAATGTCGGGGCCGACGGTGCGACCAGGATAACATGTGCCGTGAGTGCAGGGAGTGGTCTGCCTCCCAGTGGGAGAGGTTTGGCCGTCGGTGTAAGAAGAAGTCCAAGAGAGACCGTTCTCCTCCGGGGTTAGCCTTGAAGGAGGAAGGTTCTCGGGACTCTTCTTCCGCCGCCCAAACCTCCTCCGAAGCTCCCCCTCGTCCGCCTCCTAAGGAGAGTCGTCCGAGTGGGAGCGCAGGCCCTTGTTCTGTTTCCCTACCTTCGGTGGGGGGAGAGGGCGTCGCCTCCCATAGCGAGGCGGTTCCCCCTCCTCCTCCGGGGGAGGCTATTGATAATAATGCCTTATCCAGTGATAATCTTTTACAGATTTGGTCGTCCCTGGGGCTTAAGGGCTTGCCCTCCAGGGTCGCTCTTATTGACCTTGTCTCGTTGGGGGCCGCTGTTAAACAGTCGCCAGTGGTAGCGGAGGTAGACCCTCTGTCTATTGTCGACGTCGTGGTGACAGAGGCCTCCGACGTGGCTGGGCCTTCTGACGCAGGTGCTGTTGCTGGTGATGGTGCTCAAGGCTCTCCTCCTCCTTCCGTGTATCCTTCGAAGGGGGAAGTGAGTCCTTCGGTCTCGACTGCTGCCCAGCTTCCTTCTGAGGGAAGTGTTTTGACGGAGACTCCCCTTCGGAGGACCGATGGTCCCGACGATCTCCCCCGAGGCCGCCTCCGCCGTAAGGCTCACCGCCCTCTACGCCACAAGGGCCTCCCTTCCCCTTTCAGGGGGACTAAGAGGCGCCTTTTTGGGTCTTCGTCCTCCGGGGGGGACTCTCCTCGTCAGCCTCAACCGACTGCTCCGCCCTCCTTGAACCTCTCTGCAGACCGCTCACCATCTCCTGTCGGACCTTCGCCTTCTGGAGAACTCGTCACCCGACGGGCAACGGTCCCTTCGGGGCTAAGGGATTCTTCCCTTACGCGAGCAGGGCTAGTGCACAAGCGCTCTCCTGCTCGCCAGCAATCTCCTGCTCGTCGACGATCTCCTGCTCGCCGACGCTCACCTGCTCGTCGGCTCTCTCCTGATGTTCGCCCCCCTTGCCAGCGCTCTCCTGCTCGCCAGCTCTCTTCCGAGCGTCAGCGCTCATTTGAGGACTATCGCCCTGCGGTCTCTGACCACCCTTTAGTTCCCGCTGAACTCCCTGCTCACCATCCACCTGGTCCTGTGACTACGCAACATCGTGCTGCGCGTGTGTCAGAAACACATGCTCGCCAACGCGCCAGCGATCTTCCCTTTCCTGCTCGTGAACGCGCCGCACCACCTGTCCTCTCACAGGACACGCGTCGACCTTCTGCTCGCCAGCGATCACCAGCTCGCCAGCGATCACCTACACATGCTGCTCGCCATCGCACGACCCTGCATGATCGCCCGCTTACGCATGCTGCTCCTCATCGCACAACCCTGAACGATCGCCCTCCTGCGGATGCTGATCACCATCGCACCCTTTCACGCGATCATTCACCTGCGCATGCTGCTCGCCATCGCACAACCCTGCACGATCGCCCGCTTACGCATGCTGCTCCTCATCGCACAACCCTGAACGATCGCCCTCCTGCGGATGCTGATCACCATCGCACCTTTTCACGCGATCATTCACCTGCGCATGCTGCTCGCCATCACACAACCCTGCACGATCGCCCGCTTACGCATGCTGCTCCTCATCGCACAACCCTGAACGATCGCCCTCCTGCGGATGCTGATCACCATCGCACCCTTTCACGCGATCATTCACCTGCGCATGCTGCTCGCCATCGCACAACCCTGCACAATCGCCCGCTTACGCATGCTGCTCCTCATCGCACAACCCTGAACGCTCGCCCTCTTGCGGATGCTGATCACCATGGCACCCTATCACGCGATCATTCACCTACACATGCTGCTTGCCATCGCTTACCATCACGTGGTCATTATCGCCAGCGATCTTCTTCACCTACGCGGCAGCACGATCCCTCGCCGTCGCGCCGTCGCGCCATCGCTTGCGTTCGTCGCCTCGGACACGTGTTCATTTACCTGCCCACCCTCACGCCCACTCGCCTGTGCGCCCGCGCGATCGCTCGCCCGCGCGATCGCTCGCCCGCGCGACCATTCGCCTTTGCGCGACCATAGTTCGCGGAGAATTCCACAGCCGGTGGTAGCAGCAGTGACGCATGCTCCTAGACGGCACTCGGGATCACCTCCATCCAAGCACAGGTTGGTAGTGCAGGACGAAGACAGGTCAGTACAGCTTTCTTCCCCCACCTTCTTTTCAGGCAGGTACCGTCGTGTCCACTCCAAAGGATTGCCCGATCCCTTTCTCCTTAGCGAGGATTTCGGACTCTGTGTCCTTGGAGCAGCAGACTTGGTTTGGTCCGCTGGGTAACAAACCAGCGGCTGTCTCTCCTACGCTGAAGAGAAAGAGAGGAGTGGACTTCGTGGTGACTTCCCCCAGGGCAAAGTTGGTTCCCAAGAGGTCGGTCTCAAGGATCCCCTCTCCTGCACGAGTACTCTCTCCTTCTCCCGTGGACGAGGCCTTTCCGTCCTCAGGTGAGTCCAGTGGGGCGGTAGTCTTCCCCTCGGCACCAGGGGGGGAGACTTCGCTTCAGGCAGGAGAATCGTCTCGTGAGGAAGGGGCCCCTCGAACCTCGTTGTTGGGATCCTGTATCCCTCCCAGGAAGGAACCCAAGGATTCCAAGACCATCCCTAAATCCTCTGCAAGGATTCGTCAGGAACCCACGACTACCTAGGGGAATGTCCACGTATCACCCCAGGAAGAGATTCCTGGGGCAGGAGACTTAGCTGCCAGCCCGCAGGGAGGAGAACAGCAAGAGTCCGAACATGCCTTCTGGCAGGTCCTAAGCCTGATAAGGCAACTTAACAGTCTTACGGATCCAGTCATCCCCCCCCCCGTGAAGGCAAAGACACAACTCTGGATGAAGTGTTTGACGTTCGGAAGGCCCCTAAGACCAGTGCAGCTTTGCCCTGGTTTCGGGGGCTGAAGAGTGCCAGAGCTAGGGCCAATGCTCAGCTCGCACTTCTTGCCTCCTCCAGTCGTTCCACTGCCGGGAACAAACTCATCCCTCCTCCTCGCCTTCAGCAGAGGAGGTATTTTGAGATCCTGGGTGAGCACAACCTCGCTCTTCCTCTCCATCACTCTGTAGAGGAGCTGGCGAAGGGAGTTCCCTTGGAGAAACTCTCTGCCCGGCAGGTGTCGTTCTTGGTGGCAGAGATCCTTAACCACGAGAAGGTCGCTAAGTGTGCCATGCAGGCCACTTCGTGGCTGGACTTCTGGTTAGGATCTCTGGGCATCCTATTGCGATCGGAGGACTTGTCCAAGGAGACCAATAGGAAGGCCCTAGAGACCTTCTTGCTCTCGGGCACCCGCTCCATCGAGTTTTTGGCACACCAGGTTACCACCCTGTGGGCCAACTCGGTGTTGAAGCGTCGCGATGCTGTGTCCGAGAGATTCCATCCGAAGGTCCCCGCCGTAGATGTGTGTAGGCTCCGACATGCCTCCATCCTGGGGGAGAGCCTGTTTGAGCCTCAAGACTTGGAGCGAACGGCTGAGAGGTGGAGGAAATCCAGCACGGACTCCCTCCTCCACAGGGCCCTTACAACTCGGCCCTATAAGCCTCCAGCCCCGCCACAACAGCAGCAACAGCCTCGTAAGGCTCCCAAACAGGCACCGGCAGCTAAGAAAGTGGTGTCTAAGCCCCAGCCCTTTCCAGCCAAGGTTAAGAGGGGCGGTAAGTCCTCCAGGGGAGGCAAGACTTCTAGGGGTGGCGGCCATGGCCGCAAGCCCTAGGGGTGGCAGTCCCCCTGCGTGTCCACCAGTGGGGGGATGCCTTCAGCGTTGCATCCGCAGGTGGCAACATCACGGGGCCGATGCTTGGACGGTCTCAGTGATCGGCCAAGGTTATCGCGTCCTGTTCACGTCATCTCAACCTCCCCTGACAGCGAATCCAGTGTCGTTGAGCTCCTATGCCATGGGATCGGCAAAGGGGCTGGCCCTTCAGGCCGAAGTCGAGACCATGTTCGAGAAGGGTGCTCTCCAGGAGGTCGTGGACGGCTCTCCAGGCTTCTTCAGTCGACTCTTTCTTGTAAAGAAGGCTACTGGAGGCTGGAGACCCGTCATCGATCTCTCGGCTCTGAACAGGTTTGTCAAACAAACCCGGTTCAGCATGGAGACAGCAGACACGGTCAGACTTGCGGTGAGACCACAAGACTTCATGTGTACACTGGATCTAAAGGATGCGTACTTCCAGATCCCAATCCATCCGTCTTCCAGGAAGTACCTGAGATTCTGCCTAGACAACAAGATCTACCAGTTCAAGGTGCTGTGTTTCGGTCTCTCCACAGCTCCTCAGGTGTTCACCAGAGTGTTCACCCTGATTTCGACTTGGGCGCACAGGAACGGCATTCGTCTCCTTCGTTACCTAGACGATTGGCTGATCCTAGCAGACTCGGAGTCGACCCTTCTTCGACACCGAGACAGGCTTCTAGATCTTTGCTAGGATCTGGGGATCGTGGTAAACCTCGAGAAGTCCTCTCTGCAGCCGTCCCAACGACTGGTTTATCTAGGCATGCTAATAGACACCAATCTCCACAAAGCCTTTCCATCAGACGACCGGATAGCAAGGCTGAGGAGGGTGGCGGAACCTTTCCTCAGGCGAAAAGAACTCCCCGCCCAATCGTGGTTGCGTCTCTTAGGCCACCTATCCTCTCTGGCCCGTCTGGTTCCAAACAGCCGCCTCAGGATGAGATCCCTTCAATGGCGGCTCAAGTCCCGGTGGAATCAAGGATCCGATTCCCCGGACATTCTGATCCCAATGGGGTCTCTGGAACAGACGGACTTGCGGTGGTGGCTGGCCGACGAGAACCTGCGAAAGGGAGTGAGTCTTCTCGTCCTCCCCCCGGAATTGACTCTGTTTTCGGACGCGTCGAAAGAAGGGTGGGGGGCGCACGTTCTGAACCAGAGGGCCTCAGGCCTTTGGTCAGAATCAGAAAAGTGCCTGCACATCAACCTGCTAGAATTGAAGGCCGTCTTTCTGGCCCTTCAACAGTTCCAACGGTTCCTGGCGGGTCACTCCGTGGTGGTGATGAGCGACAACACCACGGTAGTGGCTTATATCAACAAGCAGGGAGGCACTTTTTCGCAACAGCTATCCCATCTTGCAGTAGAGACTCTAAGGTGGACCAAAACCCACTCGATAACACTATCAGCTCGCTTCATTCCTGGCAAGAGGAATGTGCTCGCCGACAGTCTGAGCAGGGCTTCGCAGATAGTGAGTACCGAGTGGTCTTTGGATCCTCAGATAGCCAACAAAGTCCTGACTTTGTGGGGTTCCCCGACGGTGGACTTGTTCGCGACAGCCTTGAACTTCAAGCTGCCCCTGTACTGCTCACCAGTCCCGGACCCCAAGGCACTCTGGCAAGATGCTTTCCAGCAACGGTGGGACAACATCGACGTGTACGCCTTCCCACCATTCTGTCTGATGAGAAGGGTGCTCAACAGGACCAGACTATCGGTCAACTGTTCCATGACTCTAGTAGCTCCGCTATGGCATCAAGCGGAATGGTTTCCGGACCTTCTGCAACTCCTGACGGAACTCCCAAGGGAGCTTCCTCCACGACACGAGCTTCTCAGACAACCCCACTCCGGCGTCCCTCACAGGGCCGTAGCCTCGCTTCGGCTTCACGCCTGGAGACTATCCAGCGTCTCCTCGCGGAGAGAGGCTTTTCGCAACAGGTTGCGGAGAGAATGTCTCGGCACCTGCGAAGGTCCTCTGAGGGAGTCTACCAAGCGAAGTGGAGTGTCTTTTGTGGTTGGTATCGTGGAAGGGGTATCTCTCCACTCGATGCCACTATTCCAGCAATAGCGGACTTCCTTGTGTATCTGCGAGAAGAAATGCGCCTTTCTGTCTCGGCAGTGAAAGGCTATCGCTCAGCCTTAAGCTTGGCCTTCAGATTGAAGGGCGTGGATATTTCTTCATCGCTAGAACTCTCTTTACTCATACGTAGCTATGAGCTTACCTGCCCCCAGTCGGAAGTGAGACCCCCTCCTTGGAACGTGGTTCGAGTCCTCAGGTCTCTCAAGAGACCTCCCTTCGAGCCATTACGTCAGGCCTCCGATCGCCACCTGTCTTGGAAGACGGCTTTCCTACTCGCCTTGGCCTCGGCCAAGCGAGTTAGTGAACTTCATGGTCTCTCGTACAACATCGCCCATTCAAGGGGATGGGGGGAGGTAACGTTCAGGTTCGTCCCTGAGCTTGTGGCCAAGACTCAGAATCCTGGAGTGCCGGATCCTCGGTTCGACTCTTTCAGGATCGCGAGTCTCCGTTCTGTAACAAACGACCCAGACCAGCTGCTACTATGCCCAGTGAGGTGTCTGAGGTACTACTTGAAGAGAACGGCTGCAGTCCGTCCTCATGTGCGAGCTTTGTTTGTGATCACAGGCAGGACAAAGAGGAGGGTCACCAGGAACACCATCTCTGCTTGGATTCGAAGGGTTATCCACCATGCCCTGAATCCTGACCCTCCTCCGTCACGTCGCCCTCGGGCCCACGATGTCAGGGGTATTGCTACATCCCTGGCCTTCAAGAGAAACTTCTCTGTGACGCAGGTACTTCAAGCGGGGGTCTGGAAGCGTCAAACGACCTTCACAGCCCACTACCTGCAAGACGTAACCCACAGGAGCCTCGATACGTTCTCTATCGGCCCTGTGGTGGCTGCACAACAGCTGGTCTAACCTCAGGCTCCTTTTTGGACAAGTAGCAGTAGGTTGAGGGCGTTGTTACCCGGTCTTAGTCTGTGTGAATGAAAGAGTATGTCTGACCCTTACTTCTTTCTTCATTCTCCCCTCTCTTGGGGAAGCAGCATCCTGGTCCTCGCATAGCTGACCTCGACCTCTGCAGGTAACCCATGCTTCTTTGTGCTCCTAGTATTAAGCTTAATACTGTTGCGTCTCCCATACCCTGACGAGGTGGTATGGGGAACGTCCTATCCTAGAATTCCTATCTGAAGGTCTCAAGGTCAACTTCATAGGACGAGTCACACTCTCCTCCTCACACTACTTATGTAGGCCACTCGTTCCTAGCGATGCTAGGAACCTGTGAGGTACAGGGGCTCCCTCTCTCTAGTGCTGCTCACTGAGGGATCGAGCCCCCGGGCAAGCCGAAGTCAGTAAGGCTGGGGACTTTCCACCCTTCCTAAGGGGTAAGTCACCCTTTGTAAATAGCGTGGTTTGTATTTCGGTTACGGAACAAATGACAAATTCGAAGATAATTTGTATTTTTCCTAACCATACAAACCTTAGCTATTTACACATATGTGCCCGCCATCCCTGACCCCCAAGTCAAGTTCTACCTCTAAGTGAAGTGAAGCAAGTCACCGGTGTGTGGAGGGGGGAGGGGTAGCAAGCTACCCTTCCCCACCCCCCGCTAACTAGCGCGGGGGTAATTAACCCTCGTTAAAAACTATTGGCTCGTCATTTCAGCTGCGCTAAAGGTAATACCCTTTGTAAATAGCTAAGGTTTGTATGGTTAGGAAAAATACAAATTATCTTCGAATTTGTCATTTTTAACAAAGAATAGAATGAAAATTTTTAGTGTTAAATTACGCAGTGAATTTTATTCAGTAGAGAGTGCTTCTGTTCGGACCTGTCGTTATCCTAGTCTTAGACCTCTGTCAAGCTCCCGGAAGGGGAGAAGTTAAGTCGATCGATGAAAGGAGTCGAGATGGTAGCCAGGCGCTACAGTCGTTTAAGAACCGAACAAAAGTCCTCTTGAGCGCAGAACGCTCACCCTCGTTATATATAGAGCGAGGTATTAATGTTGTCAAATATTATGCGCGCTTTTCAGGCGCTAAACTGAAAACAAAATTAGATTCGTTCTGCGTATTTACGTTTCAAACAACAGCTCTCGTTGATGATACAGTCATATCGACCGGCTGTTGACGGTGAGCCTGGGTGTTAGTCTTGTCGCACAGGCGGGCTGTTGTCTCTGGGACCGACGTGATATTGCACAGGCGGTCTCCCAGTTTCACTGTTCAGCGGCAGGTCGATGTAGATTTGCCTCGGCAGAGCTCTGTTTCACAGCAACTATTAAAAGAAGCAGACAGCTGATTGTCAGTTTTAAGCTTGATGATGTTCGCCAAATGGCAGGCGCGAGGCGCAAGCGGAGCCTGAGCGGAAGCGTGACGAGGCTCAGAAGTTAATTAATGTCGGCGGCAGCGCCAGGCAGACGCCAAGTGCCAGCGTGGCGACCCACGCCAGTCGAGTCATGAGTGGGCAGAGCGCCAGCGCAAGCAGCGGCGGTAGCGCGAATATCACGTGAGCGTGGCACGCGGACCGCCAGCGCCAGCTAGATTTATTCTATCATAAAATCAATCGTGACAGCAAACTAAGGCTAGTGGCTGTCAATTGGATGTGGATATGGAACAACGCAAGCGCACCCATGTTACCACTGATGCGCCTGCATAGCTCCAATCTCTGCCAGAAGTAGACCCGGATGAGGTTCTCTCTCACGAGGATTAATTGGAGGATATCTCGGAGAGAAAGGAGGAGAAACCACCTCAACATTCGGTGGACAAAAAAAAAAAAAAAAAAAAATAAATAAATAAATAAAAAAAAAAAAACAATATGCTAGTCTTCTCGGAATTTTTTCCAGACTATTTTACACCAGTTACTCCTCGATCTCCCCCTTATGAGTTTACCTTAGGCAAGGTAGTGGAGAATTTATACAAAATGGTGCTGTCCTGCTCTTATAAGAGAGTATTGAAATTAATGAGAGCATGGATGGGTTTAAGAAAAGCTCTGGGCAGGACATGCTTCGCTTTTCCACGAGCCAAGTTCGCTTCTAAGTCGAACGTTTGGTATGAGACGGGGGAATTCTTGGGTTAGGGAGTTCCGGCGTCTGCGCAGGGAGACTTCGCAAACCTGGTAGATTATTCCCGTCTCCTGGCCATGAGAAGGAATAGACTGTAGTGGTCAATGTCAGAGTTTGATCAACTTTTGAAAGGATAGTTCAGAGAGTTGAGGTATTTAATTTACTTGACTGGTCACTGGGAGTCTTAAGCAGAAGAGTAACCGAGATCAAGGACACGGACACAAGTAGTCTTATCCAACTTATGTCTTGTATGGACAGGGCAGTCAGGGATGGTTCTAACGAGATAGCTGCTTTACTTACTGCAGGAGTTATAAAGAAAAGAGCTACTTTGTGTTCCTTCCTTTCTGCGGGCGTCACTCCATGTTAGAGATCGGAGTTGCTTTTGCTCCCATATCTTCGGCTCTTTTTCCGCAGGATTTAGTTAAGGAAGTGCCTGCAAATTGGGCTCAGAAGGCTACTCAAGCTTTGGTTACTAAAACAGTCAATAAGGTTTTACCTACGCCCTTCTCTTCTCGTAGAACTAAGGAGGGGACATCATATTCTCATTTTGCCCAGCCTTTTCGAGGTAAACCTATAGGGAGAAGTACTTTCAAACCAGAGGCAAGGAAGCAAAGGAAAAGAGGAGTCAAGCCCAGTCGAGGCAGGGTCTGACTGCTCTCCCCTTCAAGCAGCGGAGGGAGCCGGGCTAAACAGCTTCTGGCGGATCCTTGGTCCGTACGTCGTCTATTTAATCAGAGCACAGCTTCAATCGGATGACGTTCGACATTCTTCCTGTCTTCTAGACTAGGAAGTTAATCATGATGTAGGCACGCGAACAGAACTTGCTCTCACAGCAGGTGTGTTGCGATTCTTAAATGAGAGGCAATGGAGTGTGTTTTTTCTTCCACAAGAGGAGCGGAAGTCAGAAGAATCTTATATAATCCTTGCTTTTCCTCTGGAATCTGAAGCACAGTCAGGGAAGACAGAGTTTGTCCTCTTAGAAGGTCTCAAAACCTAGACTTGGTCATCAACAATCAATACGTCCGAGACTTTTCAGGAGTCGTATGTTTTCTAGTAGCTTATCCCTCAGTTACTGATGTGTCAGCACCAAAAGCGCGCAAGACACATAATTCTTCGAGAGAAGAGGTGCTCAGTTTACTTCTGTTTACACTTTCTCTCCGCCCCCAGTTTGAGGAATTGTTTAGTACTTTCTTCTGGGGTCGAGTGACTACTGTTAACGATATCTCATAGCATGGGATACGTTCAGGTCACGCACAAGGCGCGCTGGGAATGTCATAGGGACTCTCCCAGGTTGCTCACGGGGCGGCGGTTGATGATCTCTTCTAGCTTTCGCTCATGCTTGAGGTGGCGCACAAGCTGCCCCGCAAGTGTAGGGTTGGTCTGAGCTAAAGGAGGTCAATTTCATCTCTTTTTAGCGTTTACGATTCTTGGGGGGGAAAAAATGTTTTCTCCTAAAAGAGGAAGGACTACCATAGATCAAAGGGATGGTTTTCCTTTAGTATCATACAGCATAGTTCTCCGATGCTCAGCAACATCTCCTCGCAAAGATAGGCTCTTGTTGCGGGAGGCGGTAGAGCATACGCTTTTAGCGGCACAGACGTGCACACGGTCACAGACGCTGACAGTCAAAGTTGATCCTTTCAACTAGTTGTCCCATCCTCGTGATCTGCGGGATACGCGTCTCCACTCATGCGGACTCATGCTACACGCGAGCATCTCTCGACAAACATGTCAACCTGAAATCCTACGCAACCTAGACGCATGTGCCAGCCTGGACATATACTGGATAAGGTCAGTCAGGTTTTTTCGCATCATGATAGACTAACAGTTGCTCTTGTGTGCCACTGACCGGACATGATACTGTTGCCTACGGGCAGCACGCTGTAGATTTACAGCAGGCTAGACTTACACAGAGCGCTGTATCCACTCGACAAGGTGAACGCATACAGCACGGTAGCACCTTACGGGGATGCAAGCACATGCGACGTTAGTCGCATCTTAGACATATACAGTCTAGTCTTTGGCTCAGAGCAGTATGGACAGACTTATCTATTCTTCGCGTTGCTCTCGCCTCACAGCTAACGCTTTATCGCGTCAAACTTTGACTTTATGTGTGTTGAACATTTGTTGGTGCACACGATCAGGTTTTAACTGCACAGCATGAGGTTTATGTTGTTGATTCTTCTTTTCAGCAGGCCTAGCTTCGATATCGGTTTCTTGCGACTGATGTGGATGCATGTTGGGGGGAGGTCTAGATCTTGTCTCTCTCTCTCACGACTTAATGAGCATACAGTATACAGCAGGCTGGAACCATACTGGTCCCATGCTGGGTGTTTGCTGGAAGCATGTCATCAGTCCGTTTTTACCTGTGTCAGGATCACGAACGCTTTATTTTTAAACCATCAAGCTTTAGGGCTAGCTGCCTCCAGTATTTTGGAAAACCCCTATGATCAAGAGGTTGTTCGAAGAAGACAGCTGAGGCTATCGCTTGTACAAGGGACCCTTGCCTCAAGGTTTTTCAACCCAATTAGGGCATTTTGTGGAGAAGTGTAGAGCTAAAGGGCTCTTCATTTGGTAACTCTAAGACAAGCGGCCTGTTTCTTCTCAGACCTTGGAAGGAAAACACATTTTTTCCTCCTCGACCATCAAGGGTTACAGGAGTATGAGGACAGTTGTCTGCAGATGCAGAAGATTGCATCTATCAAATAAAGACCTTATAGATCTTTTCAGGTCATTTAAAATGACTTAGAAGGGTCAGCAAGATGCTCCAGCCTAAATTTGGGATTCGTTTCTGGAATTTCGCGGTAGACAGATCCGAGCCTTTACACTTGTTTTCTTTTTAAGACCTAACTTTGGAGACTTTCTAAATAAGTCCACTATAGTTGAGAGCCAGTGAAGTTCAATCTTTTAGCAAGAACATGGACTTCACAATGGTTAAGCTATAGGCGCCTCGCATCCTGGATTCTTGATCATTAACAAACGTCCTTCTCATCCATGGCCTAAATCTTTTGGGATCTTTATCCTCTCGGATTTGGTTTGTCAAGGGGTATGAAGAGTATTTTACCCGGTTAAAACGATGGAGTTTTATCGGCACAGGACCAAAGAGGTTAAGAGTCTATTCATGACTCTTTGGTGCACGGTCAAGAAGCTTGCTCTATCTACTGTATGTCTAAAACGCTCTATCGGCTGGTATAGACTTTAATTACAAGAGTTCTTTCATACTGTTGTGTAACAGATCGTAAAATGTCGAAAGGGTAAAGACTCATGAAGTTAGAGCTATAAGAGCTTCTGTAACTTTTAAACTAATCTGTTCTCTACAAAGCATCGCGTATACAGCCTTGTGAAGGGGTATTCCTGTATTTGCCTTGCATTTCTTAGATCGTATTCAGTCTCTTTATGAGGACGTCTACGTTTTGGGTTCACTCGTAATAACGAGTGCATTAGTAGGTGAGACATTCACTACTACATTTCCCTATATTCCTAGTACCCCTGTTCTTCTCTTGGAACTATTATATATGTTTTTATGATTGTACGTAAAGATTGGTCGACAATCTTCCGCAATCTTTGATCTAGTCAGGTGGTCATTTTGTCCCGGAACAAGGGTATTAGTTGAGGTCCTGTCATTTTATAGGTTATTGAACCGTTTGACAGCTCCTAGAGATCATCAGCCCCCTGGGTGGACCGCTGGATCTTCTAAGGATAGCAGACAAAATGAGGCAGAGCATTGCTGTCAGCTTCCTTATCAGGTGAGAACCTCTTAAGTGGTTTGTGTAACGCTCAAGTGAATTGCCAATTATGTAGCTGTCTCTGACCCACCACCAAGGGTGTCAATCAGCCATTCTTATATAACCAGCGGGTAAGTTTTATATTTAAAAATGTTTTTTTCATAATAAAATAAATTTTTGAATATACTTACCCGCTGGTTATATAAGTTAAAAACCCACCCTCCTCCCCTCTAGAGACCATGGGGCATGGAAAATCTGAAGAGGTTGGATATACTGTAGTTCTACCTGTTGTACCATGAGGGCACTAGTGTATACCTGGCATATCTGCGATAGCTGCGCGAGATTTTGGGAATTTCCTGCCGAGGGGTCAGGGATGCTAGCCATTCTTATATAACCAGTGGGTAAGTATATTAAAAAATTTATTTTATTATGAAAATAACATATGCATTTCTGACCATTGTTATTGCAGAAAATCACCTTTTTGGTATTTTCCCACCCAAAAAACCTTGGTTTCCCATTAGGATCTCTCCATAATTGATTTTATAAGGGCTTGCATAGGAAAACTCATAAATGGGTGATTTGCCTCAATATTCAGGGTCAGAAATGGATAAAACTCAAGATCGGAAGTAGGATAGATATATGGGTCATGTATTTGGCTAGGAATTATAGTATTATATATTTACTTGTTTCTTTGTATTGAGATTTACATTTGTTCAATCTGAAAGTTACAGAATGGAAAAATACTTCCTTACGTGGCAAATGTCCGTAGCACAGTACAGTACTGTATATATCTCTTGCCAAAACAGGGGAGTAAGGAGATACTGTAATGTTAAATTGTTAGTGAAGCGAGCCTTGGTGGAGTAACAACCAACTGATTTAAGCAATTCTAGTTCTTTATTGGGTTCCAGTCAGCCATCGCTTTTTGTGGGTTAATTCTTTGCAATTTTGCTCGTTTACAATACAGTACAGTGCAGGGAACCTTGTAACCTGTTAAATAAAAAATCCCATCCGTGGGTTCGCGATAAATACTTTAGCGACCCGACAATTTCAAACTGACCATGCTTCTTTGCAGAGCATAACACCCAATCTCTCACTCGCTCGGCCTTGGTCTTGCATCATCTCTCCTCACGTGTGTACAGGGTATCTCCCACTTCAGTCTTTATTGTGCAGAATTACGTTTTTATGTAAAATCAGTTAAAAAAATCAGCACATATTTAGTGAATTTAGTAGGACTACAGTATAGAATATTATACAGTATGTACATTACGTTACCACACCTACCAAACAGTCGACAACTCAAAGAGTTGCATTAATACTTCAAACTTACTGTGTAAAACATACATAAATGGTTAGTGGTGTTTTGCTGATACTTTTTTTTTAATTTTCATTTTACTTGTGTATTCATATTGTGATCATCATCATCTCCTCCTACGCCTATTGATGCAAAGGGTCTCGGGTAAGATTTTGCCAGTCGTCACTATTTTGAGCTTTTAAGGGAATACTTCATCATTTATCATCTACTTCATGCTTAATAGTCTTCAGCCATGTAAACCTGGGTCTTCAACACTTCTACTGCCTTTTGGAACCCAGTTATACATTTGGTGAACTAATCTCTCTTGAGGAGTTGCGAAGAGCACGCCCAACTCATCTCCATCCACTCTTCACCATGATCTTCTCATCCACATTCGAGTAATGTCTTATAGTCTCATTTTTAATCATGTCCTGCCATTTTATTATTATTACTATTACTTGATAAGCTACAACCCTAGTTGGAAAAGCACAATGCTATAAGCCTGAGGACTCCAACAGGAAAATAGCCCAGTGAGGAAAGGAAACGGAAAAATAAAATATTTTAAGAACAGTAACATTAAAATAAATATTTCCTATACAGTATAAACTACAAAAAACTTTAACAAAACAAGTGGAAGGGAAATTAAATAGAAAAGTGTGCCCGAGTGTACCGTTAAGCAAGAGAACTCTAACCTAAGACATTGGAAGGCCATGGTACAGAAGATATGGCACTGCCCAAGACTAGATAACAATGGTTTGATTTTGGAGTGTCCTTCTCTTAGAAATGCTGCTTACTATAGCTAAAGAGTCTCTTCTACCCTTACCAAGAGAAAAGTAGCCACTGAACAATTACAGTGCAGTAACCCCTTGAGTGAAGAAGAATTGTTTGGTAATCTGTGTTGTCAGGTGTATGAAGACAGAGGAGAATGTGTGTGTGTGTGTGTAGGCAAAGAGAAAATGAACCTTGACCAGAGAGAAGGATCCAATGTAGTACTGTTTGCTGTTTGGCCAGTCAAAAGACCCCATAACTCTCTAGTGGTAGTATCTCAATGGGTGGCTGGTACCATGGCCAACCTACTACCTGTATTATATTAGATAGTAACAACATTGTTTTATTATTATGTGTCCCAATGACTAGTATTACTTTATGTGTACTGTACTGTAATCTTACTGTGTACATTACTTAGTACACAAGTGTACATGTATTGTACACCTACTTAAATGTGTTCATACCATAATAGAATTCAGTACTTCTATTGTGATAGGAGCCAAGTAAAACGATATTAGGAAGTACATTGGCTTACTTGGTGTTAGTTTACCTCGTGTAGGCATTGATCAATGAGTTGGTAGGTTAGAAATTAACCCACCCGAATGTGGGGCAGCAAGTGTTTGCTGATTCTCGCTTTTCAAGCCTGTCTCTGTTACCCAACTCCTGCGAAAAGCAGGGCTGGCTATATCTCTAAAGCAGCTCACTCACACACCGTTTATATGATGTCACTTTTACTTTTGGCTCGGTAGAGTGCAGGTGTGCCATCTCTGTGTCTCTCTCTCCCATTAACCTATTTTATTTTTTTCCGGGGGGGGGGGGTGTTATCCTCCCAGTGGGAGTGGTTCAGAAGATGATGGAAGTAGTTCCGACTTCTTACTCCGGCATCACATTCCCTCTCCGTTGTATCTGCTTGTATTTTTTTCAGGGAGGGGTCATCCTCCCAGTGGTAGTGGTTCAGTAGACGATGAAAGTAGTTCCGACTTCATACTCCGGCGTCACATTCCCTCTCCGTTGTATCTGCTTGCTCGGTCTCTTCCAGAGGACACACGAGTAAGGGCGTTGAGTGACTGACTCCTGGACAACCCTTAGGTGCGGACACCATTGCTTCCCCTTGTGAAGAAACTGGGCCCCTGATCGGGGATTTCCCAAAAGCCCTCCTTGGAGCTTTTGGGTCTCTCCGCTAAAGAACATCTTTTAGAGGTGCATAAATGTGAACAGTTACAGACTGGTGCTCCCTGGAGTCAAAACCAGTCGGTTTGATCCTTTTGAGTTGATCCCAAAAGCTGACAACTGTCTGACTTGGAAGATTGCTGATTAAGTGGCGCACTCTCAACTAGAGTTCTCTTACTGCGCTCTGAGGTCCCGCAGTTTAAGAAACATTTAGCTTCTTCACCCGGAGTTGAGCAAATATTTGTTTTTGCTCATCAGACCATTTAGATAGTGATACCAGCCGACTGCTTGTGATCACCCCCACTTCCATCATGCCCCCAGGGCACAATGTGTCTTGTGAGCTATAACCCTACAGCATTATTGCCGCAGAGGGTGATTCTTACTTGTGGCTGCCGCCTGTCACTACGGGCACAACATCCCTCTGAGCTTTGTGAGGCCAGGCCCTTCAGGATCTCTGCCCCAGTCTTCCTCCCCTTTTGGGAAGAGCCTGCCTTTACGGCTGTTTGTCAGCATACAGGAAAGCCTTCGCAGCCTTACTCGCCACCAGCCGAGCACGTGCCTCCTATAGGAGCACGCAACACTACTCGCTAACTTACCTGCGGGAGCGTTGACGATTGATGGTGCATCGTAGCACATGAATGCACAGACCCTAGTCTTGCGAGAAAGTCTTGTGCAGTGTTGCGCACCCAGTCACTGAACATTAGCAAATTAGGTGTGCGAGTTCCTTTCACTGAGGAAGGTCTGCGCGTAACTTCAATAGCACTCTTACACTTGAATAGTGAGGTACTGACACAAGGTACTTAAGTTACACATGTGCACTTGCCTTTACAACCGCTGGCATTCGCCACAACGGGTGAGATATTGCCACAGGTGGGGATACCTGTCGACCGGTTTCAGCTGCTGCTTCTCAACACTGTGCCCTCATGGCATAATAAGTCTTGTGAGCCGTAATTATTAGCGGTTATATCCGCAGATCCCCATTCCGTATGGAATAGAGAGCTCTTTGAAGTGCCCTTATGGTGGTACATTACTTGCTGACCGCTTGCGATTGCCACCTCACCATCGTGCCCCTCGGGCACAATGAGTCTCTTGAGACATAATCCTTCAGGGTTCTTGTCTTGGACCTCTCCTCCTGTCAGGATAGAGAGCTTTTCGGAGGACTAACAGTGTGGGCTTCCGACCCCTTGCAATCTTCACCTCACCCTGAGGCCACAGCGAGTCTTGTGATACTTAACTCTTCAAGGTTATTAACTCCAGCTCTATTCCCAGCAGAATAGAATCAGCTTATGCTTATTCACGCAGGATGACAGACGCTTGTTTACTTACAGGTGCGCTTAGACACACACTCACTTGCCCCGCCTTTCTCCTTCTGCTGAAGAAGATCTGATCGCTTTGCCAGCTGCATGCGCTCTTCACAGGCACACGTTGGTGATTAATTAATTACTTTCAAGCAATGACGCTGCGCATCGATGCACACACATTATGCCCCAAGCTACTGCATAATATTCCTCAGGAACGCTCACTTAGGCAAACGTGTTCACAATGCTTAAGCTCGTGAACCATCGCTTACCCTAGGTCAGAGAACTTGCGATTTGACACTCGGATGGCAACAAAGGCTATTCACCTCGTCAGTTGCATGCCCTACCCTTGCGAATGTACGCACTCTCGTGAGGAATAGTAATGGCTACTTGCCATTATACAGAACCTACTGATGTTCCTTCATTAATGAAGGACACTCTTGGGTTCAGCCAATCGATGCCAGGAATAGACAAATTGGAACTTTATTCCAATGCATCATTAGCTCTCTTTCTCACCCAATGGTTGTATCCTTTGGGGAAAGTGGTTCTTCAAGAACACCTACCTTCCCGTAAACCCCAGACATAGGAAGTCTGCCCTCAAGGAGAGTCATGCAGTTCCCCGTTAGGTCTTCCCTAATATCTCATATCAAATGTACTTAGACCTCGAAACTTTGCATAGCAAGTCTTTTCCCTTGGGATGAACAATCTGAGCTTATTTTAATTATTCCAATCAGGAATGGAGAAATCAGAGATGTATTCACCTATTTTGTGAGGGATACTTGTCACCTGGGAGAAATTCTCATTAATGGATATTTATTGATGTTTGCTGATCGAGTTCAGGTGCAACAAACCGTTCATGCCACTCCCGGATTTTTGGCCTGCCCCGTGGTACCCGTCATGGGATTAGGCTACTGCCGTAAGATAGGGGTGGAACATATACATTCTATAGAGGAAATTTCTTTGCCTGTTTTTATTGGTCTGTAGCCAGACTTATGCACACAAATGCTTTCCTGACAAATGTGATTGCAGTTACGCTTCAATCTTGTCTTTTGGAAGTAGTTACTTGCAACTGATTGTTTGCTTGACAGTGATCAACTTGGGAGGTTCACTGTAATGCTGTTATCTGCCAGAGATAGCTGGTTACTCCTGTGTTTACCCATCCGTGGGCGGATATATACGGCCAACTCCCATCCTAGCGAGGGCAGTTAGAAGACAAGGTTTCATTCTCCCTTTACAGAAACAGTTGCTTACAACCGGTCACATGAGTTGACAGCGATTAACTTGAAATGTTTGCTTGTTAAGCAATTTTTCGGTGCCTGCCTTTTTCTTGAGAGTCAAATGATCCTTGTTCCTCTCAGTTAAACCATCCGACCCTTAGGATTTTCGACAGATGCAATCCCCAGGTGATACTGGCTGCCCTAACGTGTATTAGGCCAACCAGGTAGCCCGAAAAATTTAGAGAGTTTTCGGGGAGTACTTTAGCATCTGTCCCAGTTTCTGATGGTGCCGGAAGAGAAGACTAGTTTTCAACTGAAAGGGTTGTTGGTACAAACTGTCTCCCAATTCCTCAAGATATGGTCCGAGCTATAGCTTGCCGAGATTGCACTCCAGGGAGTGATTTCAGTGGGACACCTGCAATAAGGTTAAGTAGAAGTCAGGATCGCTTCCGCTAGGAAAGGCATTCCTCTCACCTGTCTTACTGAGGGAAGATGCCATTGAATTAGGGGATAAATGAAAGACCCTAGTGTCCAATCCTATGTGCAGGGTGACATGTCCCACTTCTTTTTCTCTCCTCTCCTTTTGTGTCAACGTTCAGTGGTAGTGACTGCTGGTTATCACTGGAGGTTATCTTTCAAGGATGTACCTAGAGTCATCCTTTTGCGAAGCTATTTGCTAGCACAGGGCTACACTTAACCCCTTCGAGTGTTCACAATTCACAAAATGTTCACTCTAGTTGCAACCACGGTCAATGGCAACGCATCCGCTCTCCTCATCCCTTAGATGAGCTGTTGATTCTAGCAAACTTGGGAGATGTCTCTCCAATACCAATTATGGGTTTTGCCTCATTTGAGGTTTGGCATAAAACTGCTATATGTATTTCATCCCTGTAACCTCCACCAGAACTGACTTATTTAGAATGGCAAATAACCTCTTAAAGAGACAAAGTTGCTCCGTCCAATCAGGATATAAAGACAGGGAAGCAGCATGTCCCTTCCTCAAGCGAGACTTCTTACGAGCACACTGATGGCTATGCTTGCTGGGCCACCTGAACTTCTGAATTTTTCTGGTCCCCATCGAAAGATATAGCCTTAGTCCTCTCTAGTGGCAACTGAAAATATTTTGGTATTATCAGGGTTTTTTTGGACGTACAAGTCTGATAGGATCAGTGCGAAAGAGAGTACAGTAATGAGTTGGTAAGGAGAGATTACCAACCTCCTCAGGGGAGTTGACCTCTATCCTTCCCCGCATTCGATGCTCTTGGGGGATGTAACGAAAGAAAAGGGGGAGGTTTCTCACCTGTTGTGACACATGGCCCCCGAGCTATATTCTGAAACCTATCGGCAGTGGCACGCAATTTTTTTCCTGGATTTGAGCGCAGTGTTGCTGGTTCTTAATCTCTTCTAATAACTTGTCACATCATGGTGTTGGGGTAGTCTTTGCACAGCATAGAACACCCTAGCAAAGATATTCTTTACATTACTACTTTCTGTCTAGCTGTTAGAAGATGGAGTTGGACATAAGTCAGCTTGATTACCCTTTGGAGCGCAATTCAGTGCATGAAAGGAAACTTCCTAGAGGTCCTCCTGAGCAGGCAGACTCAAATAGTGGGCTTCGCAGGACCTTTCTCTCTCTCAGTTACCTATCTAAGTCCTGACCCTGGAGGGAGTTGCGGACAAGATGTCGGTCTATGATGTCTCATCCCCAGAAGTTTCTGTAGTATAGTACTTGTAGTACAGTACTTTGACAAACCGCACCTGAGGGGTTTGGTACTTGGTACAGGAGCTTGCACATCTGTTACCTGTGCTAGGTCTCATACAAGGCCACGTATTATATTTGCGTTGACAGCCACCATTGTCTCTCCTGCCCCAGGTCACTCCCGAGACGCTCTGTTCACAGTTTTACTACTGGCATAGTTACAGCAATTATAGTGCCAACAACAGCAATCTGGATTAAGCTCCAGGCAAGGGGTGCACTTTGTTCTCTGAATCCAAGTCTCCTGCCATGGAAACCACTTCCAGGATCAGCAGAGCAGCTTTCTGTTCAGCCTTTGGTTAGATACATTCATATTCCTTTGCATTGACATGCAGCTCAACTTTACCTAATAGTCAGAAGGCAAGGACGTTTTTGACAATCAACGGGCATACCATGGTGAAAACACCACTTCATGTCCAATCAGTGAAGTTATGCAACGTTGGGTCTAGTCAGTACCTGGATGGGTGATGGCCGGGGAACACCAGATGCTGTCAGGTAGAGCCTCTCTGCAATGATTTGCAGCCCTCATCTTCCTTTCCCAAGGAAGCTATACTATCTTGGTTTCCGTCTAGGGTCCCTCATAATTGTTTCATTCAGAGGTGTGGAGAAACACAAGTACGAGTAGTTGGCACTAACAATAATTGCCAGAAAGGCATAGAACACAAAGTTTTCAGTTTGAAAAATGTTTTATGGATTTGACTAGGAATTAAAGTATCATATTACAGTTCTTTTATTATTTTCTTTTAGGTAAGCCACCACAAAAAGTCAAACGATCCACTTACGTCCCATAGACATGGTTTTGAGTTGTCCTGTCACCTAGGACAGAAATTGTCACGTGCCTCATTCCCTGAACTGTTACAAGCCAGAAGTTACCCCGGACCAGAACTGCCCTTGTATGGCTTGTGTAAACAAACTCAGGAAAACTGCATATATTCCTCATTTTAACAAACAATCATATTACTTCCAGAATAAAAAGGCAACCAAGTCAAATAGCGTAACTGATCAGTATTACATGATTGAATCTAATCAACCCTACTTATCATCAACTTTATGCTAGCTACTTTCTTTATAGGCTTCGACAATTAAAGGGGAAAGTCCAGAAAATTATTTTTCTATTTAATGTTTATTGTAGAAAAGACAAAAATATATGTACAGTTCTGATATAAATAATTTTATATAACAAACAACGATAAAACAAAAAGATCATAAACTGCTGATGCAGATGAGTTATCAAATAACAAAAAGTAAAGTGGAAGCTCTGCTACAATTTATTGTAAAAGAAGCTTTCTGGCCGTAAATGGCTGGCTTGTGGATTTGATATAATTCTATAAGGGATAACTTCCTTTGTATTATATGAAATGTTCTCGAGTCACTTTGAATGTGCAAAGGCAAAGCTGCAGGTTACCGATGCACAGTACATAGCCATGCAATTATTTCTCCACGTGCAGTTAGTGAAATATTACCCTAAATACATTAGGTCTGGGATTGTAGGATTAGGGCCCAAGCCTTTAATAACAACTTATAATTTCATTGGAGGCAAGGTATCCTTGGTCTAGTCAAGGCATTTCAGCTTTCAGGAAAGCAGCCACACCAGTTCCCTTTACGACCAAATATTATTTCAAGCTCTAATGCTATGTAATCTATAAGCTATTGGTCTAAAATTAATTCTGTATCTTGCACGAGTTCCTTTCTTTTAAAGGTCAATTCCAAATTCGTTCTTTAGCCATGGATACACTTCTGGGCATTCAAAACATGTATGAAGGTAGCGATCACCTCTCAGCATCCGGCTTCTCAGTTTGCATGTCTTCGGAATGTTGCATGCTTTGTCCTCCGAGGTCACCTAGAGAAGAGATTAGGAAAACACATGTTAAAGAACTTGTAAAATACACGAATTATAAATATGGTGCAAGTGCCAATAAAAAGGAAATATGCGAGAGGATTTGACAACTACTAAGTTAATTGAAGAAAATTATGTGTAGAACATTAAAGTACAGTAATCAGGAATATAGGAAAGAATAATTTTTAAAAGTAAATGGTTTAGATATTGAACTTTAACCTTTTGAGTACTGTTAAATGTATTCTACGTCCTAGTGATTTTTACTCGCTTCAGTGACATATGACGTACTTTATGTTCAGCAATTTACTTTTTTCCATTGTACTATTTACATGTATGAATTAATTTACAAAATATGTCAAATTATATTTATGGAGAGAGAAATAATCTGGCTTGACGATGAAAAAATGTTTAAATTCGTAGCTTATTTGATTATGCGCTAAGAAGGGTCGGAAAAAAAAATAATAGAAAAAAACCCTGGCGCTTGAATGATAATTTTTGCGGAGGGGGTCCGGTTGAAAGGGTTGAAAATACGTTTTGTACACAGATGTGACAGTATCAATTGTAGTAGAATAAAAAAAAATGGGGAATGTCACATTCCCCCCCCCCCCCCCCCCAAAAAAAAAGTTATTCATAAGTGAAGACCATGTAAGGGTGTAGTGAACTTTTTTTTTTTTTTTTGTGGGCCCAACTTCTTTGAACTTTTCCTTCATATTGTGATATGAAGGTTTTCCCCAGTTGCATCTCTGTATTGAATGACCTCTTTTGCCCCCCAGTTCCGGACTCTATGGCCCAAATTTTAAAAATAAAATAGTAATAAAGGAATATAGAGTAAACTTCTCATTACATAGAACATCTAGAATGTGTAGGTTGCGTCGTGAAATTTAAATATATATGAATTTTACTTGAAAGAGATTAGAGTTTACTACGAACCATGCAAAATTTCTATCGCTGTTGTGTATATGATTAAACAAAATTCAACCTTTTTATATTTTCCCCCTGTATCACTTAATGCACGATTTTTCTAGCATAATATTTTCTCTATCAATTTAATGCCTTGAATTGCTTGTAAAAAAATCTTTTGGTATTCTGTTACAGTAATTGTACCTTTCCAAGGGTCACGTAAAATTAAAACTAATGTGCTTGAGGCATTGGAGGTGGATATCTAAGACTTAAGTATTCTCAAGACTTGTATTGCTCATTTTAAACATATTCTTCTTGGCTATGGTAACTAGGAATTAGTTGCTGATGGTGCCAACTGTCTTGTGGTTACAAAGGTTTGCAATGGAAAATATGGAGGCATTTTGGTTTTGGCAATTCGGATTGAAATACTTTGTGTGACTCATGAATGACATTTGCAAATATGGAGACAGATATTGAGAACAGCCAGTAAACATTAATTGCAATGCTTTATTAGATTTAGACTTAAAAGTTACTTACGGCACTGGCGCATTTCCATGGCTCAAACGAAGTCAGCTGGGAATTTGGTGTCGGTTCCCTCATCCAGTTGATGAGTTCTTGATTGTTGATTACCCATACATCATTCATCTTGGCTATCTCATCCAAGAATCTCTGTAAGGTATCGTAAAGTAGTTATTGGTAAATGCAACGACGAAAAGAAAACTTGTTGCTGCAGAGCTAGAAAACGGAAATATAGTAATAATATGCATCATACTAATGAGTATTTTTATGTATATTCTGATCAGTAGTTTGTCGGATGAGGAAAATAATATTTCTAGCTCATGACTGAAAGAGAATAAAATAACAGGAAAAAGAAGTACAGGGCTTATTGTTTCAGTCTCACTAATAAAGGAAATTAAATAGGTCGAGAAAGCCTCTGAAACGGAGAGATATGTACCTCGAATCCTTTCTTGTTGTGCTTCACTTTAAACCAAATGGTGTGGAAGTAGAGACCTAGAGGGGCCCTGTTGGTGTTGTAATGACGCTTGAAATTGTGCATCAGCATCTCATAGACCTCGTCTTCATCGCTTGACGGAGGACACTGGTCCATCATGGCACACTGGTATTCCTGGGATAAAGAAGTTGTCACGTTTTTATTTTGGTTTTTAATCATTAGTTTTTTAAATAGAGTTTTATAGTTTAGTAAATGATTCATAGTGAGTAGTTTCAGGGGTCACTCGTTTTTGTCGTTAGATCAGGTTATGCAGAATTTTCAGAAGTGGTGTGGGTAGTTTTTCAATTGCCTTAGTAAATTTCCACCAAGATTTTATACTTTTAAATTTTTTTTTAGTATATATTGGTTTTGAAATAGATGTCTAAATTATAGTTATAATTTTACTGAATGAGAAAATTACCATAAAAACTTTAGAAATGTTCATGTTCTTAGACACACACACACACACACACACACACACACACACACACACACACACATATATATATATATATATATATATATATATATATATATATATATATATATATATATATATATATATATATATATATATATATTTGTGTGTGTTAGTGAGAGTATGTATATGTATTTATTATTTGGCATTAAAATGAAAAATCTTTCCACAGTTAATGCTTACCCCGGCTTGAAGCTGGTTGAGGACTATTTCCCAAATGCCCGGGAATGAGCGAGATGGACATTTCTGTTTGGTTCCCATGCACTTATGGGGCATCTTGTAGTCCAGTGTGTAAGGCCACAGAGGCGGGTTTGAGAAGGGGGCTGCCATTGAGGAGTCGTACACAAAACCAAACTCTCTCATCATGATGAACTGACGATTCCACCCAACTCTTAGGAAAGGCACTCTCACACCTGAAGAGGTCATTAGTACAAAGTAAGATTTTTTTCATCGCTATTTTTCTTTTCTAAACTTTATTTTAATCTTTGTAGAAGCGTTTTGATATAATGCAGCTGCTTTCTTCGTTGTTATTTTAGACACCGGAAGTTATTAGTACATGTAAGTTTTTTCAATGTTAATTATTAAAACTTTACTTTCATCTTAGTATAAGCGTTTTGATATAATGCAGCTGCTTTCTTCATTGTTATTTTGGACACCTGAAGTCATTGGCACAAGTAAGGTTTTTCAGTGTTATTTTTTTAAAGGTTTATAAAAAAATTTTAAGGAGAAACTTTTTGAAATGATATAGATAATATCTTCGTTGTTGTGATATGTCGTCTTTAGATATATTTTTTTTCTGTAAATGTCTTTTACGCCCTCTTTAAATATAATGAAAAATGCACAAATATTTGAAAAAAGAGTAAACCATATTGGGAATATATCCTCACAAAATTTATTGCGCGTTATGGCACGATCTTGAATTATTGGTAAACATATTTCACGTTAAATGTTTTTTTAACTTACCCCACAAATCTTCCATCTTGACTCCACCAAAGCGGTTAATGATATTGGCTTGGCCCACAAACTCATCAAACCAGTCTTCAATTGTGGCATTGTCTGTCCAGAAACGTTCAGGGCCCTTGTGACTTTTAAGTAGAGACGAAATGGAAAATTATTAGGAAGTTAAATACTGTGATTTCTCATTGAATATGCTTAAAGAAAGGAACAATTAGTTTAATAACATTATCTAGCAACTAAAAAGAAAATACATATCAGAACTATTTCAAGAAATGTTAAGTATTTTTACAATTTCATGCAAATACTTACGTGATTGAGTGAACTGCTATTTCATGGCCGTCATTCCAGAGTTTCTGGACGTACTGGTAATTGCAGTATTCATGTGATATGTAAAACGTAGCGTGAATAGGGCAGCCATTCGGATTGTTCCTGCCTTTTTTGAAAATGTCTGAGTATATATCCCAATTTTCGAAGTTGACCGCATCGTCAAACGTAATGGTCACCATTTGTGGAACCTGGGATAGATTATATATGTCATTGTTTGCTTTTTTTGAAATTCACTTGGCTGATGATGTTCTAGAAACAAAAGTTATTAATTTACCATTTTCATTTCTCACGTTTTTATAGCATTTCTGATAAATTTGTACCCGTTGTATAAATGGCGCATGACCAGACTCCATTCTTGAACAATTAGGAGTCCTGTGTATATTTTATTGCAACGTTTTGCCTCTTTTACCAATATAATGACATTGCATGATATCAGTTGTAAAGAAAACGTTTAAAGGACTACCATGCAATGTGTGTCTGCTCATCTTAAAACTGAGGATTGATGAAAATTCTGAAAATCAAATCTCTGCCTGAATTCAAGTTCTTGCCACAGACCAGAAAAATGTAGTTAATAGCTTTCTAGATATTACCCTGATAATTTTCAAAATAGCTACTGTGGAAAATCAGAGGTTATTCAAGAGGAAGGTGGTTTGGTTAGTAGCTATCATATGAATCTTTTTATCGGATTTTAATTACCTGTTGGGGTTCCATGTTACCGGGGATGAGAGTTCCATCGCGAGAGCAAAAACACGAGGGAAGAGTGCAGTTCTTGTAGTCGCACCTTTCAGCAGCATTTGGGTCATGGTCAGCATCTGAAGGAAAAAGGTTACAGAGGTTCAGAAAATTTAAGAGGTCTTTTGTTTCATAGGAATTAGGAGTTGGTAAAGATTTTCCAATTGTCATATAGAAGGGTTTTATCATTACTTACCACACCATCCTTCATCAGACCCATCCAGACAGTCTTCTTGGCCATCGCAAAACAACTCGGATGGCAAGCAAGTCTTATCGGCACATGCGTATTCACCAAATCCACACATAGGCTCATCCGTGTACAAGAGAGGTTTTGGAGTGGTCAGCTCTGCAAGTAGAAAAACATTATGAGCTGAGGGCACCGGTATGATTAGAAATCTTTCTATTTGACCTACTTTTTCTGAAACAATGTGTAGGAAGGATAATAGAGAAAAATAATGATGCCAGGGTAATTTTTGGGTAATGCCTGAAAGAGAGAATGGACAGACAGTGTTTGTTAGACTTGACTAGAGGGATGGTGAACCAAAAGGGTCGTGGCAGTGTTTCCAGAATCCTGGAGAATCTTAGTAAATAAGTGGCGAGTAGTGAAGGAAAATGGCATGTACACGGTGGAGATGAACCTGCTTCGGGGTGTTTACAGTATATGATGTTTTATGAGCTATCTATGCTTTGGTTTTATCTATTTCTGTAGTAAGCTGTTGACTGATAAGCGTGGGAGAGGTAATTGCCTTCAGATCCCAGAGTAAATACCCAAAAAAATGGGAGAAACGGTTAACTCATACTATATACAGCTCTTTGCCATGTGACACTTGTATATTTGTATGAGGTCGATGCCATCAGTAGACCTTGGATCTCGCGTAGTGTAGACTTTAGGTAATACTGAATGTTCTTTGCAGTATTTTTGCGGACCATGATCTTTGCTTTACCCCCTTTTCCACTTCAGTTTTTCTATTTTACTGTCTCCCATCTTTCTCTTCGATGTCTGTCTTACCTGCTGGGGTTTCTTTTATTTACACATAAGCCCTGAATAGTTTTATAAGGGCTGTACGGTCCAGTTCCGTAAACCCATCCATCTGACACATAATTCACACCAATTAGATAACCATTAAACATAGGAATTAAAAAAGAAATGGAAATTGAAGTTCATAATGTACCACTAGGGCTAAAGCACTAAGTAAATTATTGGTTTGTAATTGAGACACTGATTGTGATTAAGACTTACGGATGTGAGTATCGCAATTGAATACTTTGGATTTGAAGTCGCATATCTGCCGATTTATGTCGAAAAGAAGTCCAACTGAACACTTGAATTCGTAAACTTCACCATCTGAAAGAGAGAAGGGGATGCGTGAAAAGAAACGGAAATTATATTGGGAAAATTCATAAGGGAAAACGTAGTTCTGCAAAATTATCGTGAAACCTCATTAGAAATGTTGGTCTCATGTGGGATTGGGAATACATTTGGGGAAAGAACGTGGATTTTTTTTTTGCGTCTGTAAATGAGAGTAGAATTTTGAATGCATGATTCTTGAAAAGCTTGATCTGAATATACCTAAGACACTGAGTATGTAAATATTCTCCCTTAAGCCAGTTGTTTTAAAGGGGGACTCTCTTTATCGTTGAACGAGAGATAATTCGTGTGCAATAAAGAAGAAAAAAGATGATTGGTACCCTTTGTTAATGGTATGGAGAGAGAAATGTGAATTATTCAGTTTGATTTTATAACAAGGGTTTGATTAACTTAAGTTATTGAGTGAAACGCGAACTTGTGCAAACTCATTTCTAGGATATGCCGGAAAAAGCAGGTAATGGATTTGAAAAATGGAAAGTTTAAATATACTTATAACAAGGATAGCTGGTAAATTTTGAAAAGTTGACATGATTATGTTTATGCGTGCCTTAGCAAACAATACATAGCGATGGGCTTTATGGCCCAAATTCAGTTTATTTTCAAATGTAGCCTAGCAGTGAGTACGTAAACGTACTGTGCTTACATTTGCGTGCATATAATAAGTTCCTTAGTGTTTCCGTGTGACTGCAAGGCAGACGTTTTCTCATTGAAAGGCGTGGCGTTATATTTATACCAAAACCAGTTAAATTATCCAAACAAAATATGTCGGCCATGAATTTTCTTTTGGTAAATTGTTTATATTTCATTCAATTCTTCTTCACCCAAGGGGTTAACTACTGCACTGTAAATGTTCAGTGGCTACTTTCCGCTTGGTAAGGGTAGAAGAGACTCTTCAGCTATGGTAAGCAGCTCTTCTAGGAGAAGGACACTCCAAAATCAAACCGTTGTTCTCTATTCTTGGGTAGTGCCATAGCCTCTGTACCATGGTCTTACACTGCCTTGGGTTAGAGTTCTCTTGCTTGAGGGTACACTTGGGCACACTTTTCTATCTAGTTTCTCTTCCTCTTGTTCTGTTAAAGTTTTTATAGTTGAAATAGGAAATATTTATTTTAATATTGTTACTATTCCTAAAATGTTCTATTTTTCCTTATTTCCTTTCCTCACTGGGCTATTTTCCCTGTTGGGGCCCCTGGGCTTATAGCATCCTGCTTTTCCAACTAGGGTTGTAGCTTAGCATTTAATAATAATAATAATAATAATTGGATTTCTGATTTTACCGATTATTCTTCTGGTAACGTAAGAATTTTTTTTTTAATTTTACCTTCAACCTGGAAGCAACACTTATTTTCAAATAGCCAGTAATAGATATTTACCTAATCCTGAGAAATACCGACTCGAGGAATCCGGAAATGATGAGGGGTGAAACACTTTTTTTTACAGTATGGAATCTATTTAATTGATATTTTCAAAACATGAGATTAGAAATAACATACTCATAAATTTCAGCAAATGAACAAACAGAGGGAGAGAACGTACTCTGTATCATCGACTGTGTAACTTTTATTCAATGATTTAGGTAATCAAAGACGAAAATACGTGTTTCTGACAATACTGAATTGGTTTCCGAGTACTTAACTGTAATTTAGACTTCCGGTTACACCAACGAATTGCGTTTTTCCGTGATTTCGTGAGTTTTAGTAGATTTACGTGTCGTAGTACAATTACTCAAAAGCGGTCACGAACAGGAACATGCTACTTTAAAATCGGGTTATCATGGCAGTCTTAGCAAGTTGTGACAATTTTATGACAATATGACGATGGTTTCATAATCATTAGCTTGCAATGTATGAGGAAGTAGCCTGGCCGAATTTAAAGTGGAGGCATGTTTATCAATAACAAAGTTAAACAGTGAAAGGAAGCGTGTTTATAATACAATTATTAATTTAAATGACTCAAAATACCCGTGCCGCGAATCGCATGCAAGATATGCAAGCATCATACCTTCTATGATTGTACGCTATAAGTATATAGAAAACACTCATATCTCAGAATTACCGTCAACTCTTAGTTGGAGCATTCCTAATTCTCTTAAGTGCCCTTCATAAAATGTAGATTAAGCCTGTCAAAGTATTAATTAGTAAAAAAAAAAAAAAATAAATAAATAAATAAATAAATAAAAAAATAAAAATAAAAAAAAAACGGGTAAAAACATACCTAAGCAGAGGTAATACTTGGAACATTCGCCGAGACTCCATGCCTTCTCTGGGTTGGCGTCCGGATTCCTATAGAACTCTCCATTTGCTACACATGGAACGTTCAGACGAAGGGCGCGCTTGTTCCTCAGGAGGGGATGATCTGGAGCGATTTTACCTGCGAAGAAAAAAAACAATCATTATCATGTACTCGTCTTACCGTAATGTAATATCACATTAATATCGTTTTGTTAAGAAACACACCCAATGGGACAGAAGCAACTATGTTTAAAGGTCCTCATGAGCGACAGAGGCAAGGAGTGTCCTAGAGACTGACCATACATAGCCTACATATGATCCGCGTCCAGGCCACTCTTCCGCTTAAGGTAAGAACAGGGAGGGCTAGGCAATAGCTGTTGATGATTCAGAAGGTAGATCTATAAGCTCCTCTAACCCCCAATCCCTAGCTCTCAAGGGGGGAAATATGGCCCACAGATTGCGAGATAGGGACGTTGCCATTTCTTAACCTGAAACACTGGGGAAGGAAGAAAGGTTGGGATTCATTACGAAGGAAGCTATGTGTAGTTTGCAGGAAAAATTGAAACAGGAGAAGAATTCCTAAGTTTGGTAGCCTCGTCGAAGATAAGCAGTTTCTTTTCGTAATCCTTGTAATCCCAAGGATTACTGATTTCGTACCGGACATTGTGAGAGAGAACCTTGGAACTATTGAATTCCAAAATATTACCGACGTATTCAGCATTGGTAGTTGGCCGCTAAAATTTCTTGCAAAGTTCAATGCGTAACCTGACAATAAGGCTTTGTTCTCTTAAAGACAGGGAGAGTAGTTTCCGTAGGATATAAGATGATTTTGATCCTATAGTAGTGACAATTATACATTTGGTTGCGTTAACAGGGTTAGATTTTGATTACCATTTATGAAAAGTTGTTTAGACGAAAGAAGGTTTAGTGAGAATAGGCAATTTTTAACAAAAAAGGGTGCCGTTATAGTATGTGGCCTACCTTTTTGGATCTGTTATAGTATGTGGCCTACCCGGTTTGAATGTGTCCTACCTAAGCCGGTTTGAATGTGTCCTACCTTAGGAAGAGTTTGTATATATATTAATGAAATCAATTATTTTTCACAATTGTTTAAAATCTAACAATACAATTTTAAAAGAACAGTTTCCTTGCCTATGAGTATGACGGGAGAAGCTAACTTAAAAAAAACCCACCTAACCTATGCTAAAAGCCGTGTCCTTACCCGGGGGGGTTGCGGCCCCCCCCCCTTACACAACAGTAACATTAACTACATAGTTAAATACTGAAATCCATGTGTATTTACATGATCAATATTCGTAATAACAGTATGTAGGCCACATACTATATCAGAGACAAAATTCCGTAGGCCACACTCGAAA
>NC_090746.1:114148720-114163720 GCF_036898095.1 Palaemon carinicauda | reverse complement strand
CAAATTGTTATTTGTCTCGGATCAGTTGTTTCAGACGGGTATTATATTTAGTTTAACAGATTGTTAATTATCTGTTATGTGTTGATTATCGTTATATATATATATATATATATATATATATATATATATATATATATATATATATATATATATATTCAAATAAGCCATATATATATTTTTGATACATTAATGTGCAAAATTTATCATATATATATATATATATATATATATATATATATATATATATATATATATATATATATATATATATATACAAATAAGCCATATATATTTTTGATACATTAATGTGCAAAATTTATCATATATATATATAATATATATATATATATATATATATATATATATATATATATATATATATATATATATATATATATATTCAAATAAGCCATATATATTTTTGATACATTAATGTGCAAAATTTATCATATATATATATATATATATATATATATATATATATATATATATATATATATATATATATATATTAATGTTATTCTTTTTGCTTTTCAAAATGTAGAATTTTTGGGGGGGGGGACTATCCTTTTGCTGTTGTTTGCCGTATGAAGAATGATCTTAAATATGTTCCCAAGAGAGATTAAATCACTAAACTTTCCACTATGAAGGGTGAAGTGGGAGATGATGAATGGAGAGACATTGAATTAAAAGCTCAAGAGAGAGTCTACTGGTGAAATCTAACCGAGGCCCTTTGCGTCAATAGGCGTAGGAGGAGATGATGACATGTAAATGTAACGGATTATTGGGCCACCAAGTCCTGTAACATTATTTTTCTAGACTATATGTAGGATCCATCCTTTGAAATATGAAATCAAATAATAAGAAACGAGAAAACTAGAGAAATCAGAGTTTAACAAGAACGAGTCATCCGACATTTAGTCCGATATATATATATATATATATATATATATATATATGTATATATATATATATATATATATATATATATATTTTATATATATATATATATATATATATATATATATATATTATATATATATATATATATATATATATATATTTCATATATATATATATTTTATATATATATATATATATATATATATATATATATTATATATATATATATATTATATATATATATATATAATATATATATATATATATATATATATATATATATATATATATATATATATATATAAATATATATATATATAAATATAGATATATATATATATATATATATATATATATATATATATATATAATATATATATATATATATATATATATATATATATATATATATATATATATATATATATATATATATATATATATATATATATTATAAGTGTTTGTAATTTTAATTGCATTTATTTATGAAATAAAGTTTCTGAAAATTCACATTTATACACATTGGTCATTAACAACTGGTCATTGCATGATGTAATTTTAAGATGTAAGGTTATTATGATTTAAGTTTTCCCATTTAGTTTAAAAAAAATCTTCTGCGTAAAACTAAGCTCTTGGATAGATTTTAGATATAGAAAATTATTTCTCCATTTTTGTCTATACAGTACTGTATTGTTCTTTGCAGTCGTATGGTGTATAGCTATACATCATAAGTCTCATCTGAGTATTTTATCCCATGTAAACTTCTCATTTATTTGGGTTTAACTCGGAGAATGGAATTGTATATGTTACATAAATCAGCTTTTCAGTCGCTTATTTGATATCATGAACGACTTCGACTAGATGCACGAACTATTACAGTGATAAAAAATTTTCTTATTTGGAATATTTTCTTAGATTTTTACAGTAATGTATTTCAGTTTGGCATTTCTAAATATTATGACGCTTCAAAATTATTTGAACTAACGAACATATTAAAAGTCATATGGTAATTTATAAGGAAATGCATTTATCTATAAAAACACCTTTTAAGGATGTCTCAGCTGCTCAAGTGGTGGGGAGAGAGTTCCAGCTAAGTAAAAGGAAAGATTGACAGACTGGGACCAACTGGTGAGGTTTATATTCTGTTTTGAGTCAGTTATTTTAATTATTTGCCTTTTAAGTATTGAATACCAGATGCTCTTGTTTGATTATGAAAGTGCGTTACGTGCACTTTTCATTGATAGAGAAACGATTTCTTCCTTCAGCAAGGTAATCTAATTTTTTTCTCTTCCATATGATATTAATTCTTCCTCGTCAAATTAATTCCAGTAAGTTTAACTTGCCCACTTCTTCCCAGTTGAAATTATTTCCACTTATTCCTTATCGAGTTATTCTTTCATATTCCATATCCAGTTGCTCTGCCCCCTATTCAGGTCGTCTTGATTTTATCTTACGAAATAAGTTTCTTCCATTTTCCCTCCCCTAATTATTCCCAGTTTTTTCCTCGCCAAAGTAATCCCCCTTTAATTTGCACATTCAATAAGCATACTATGACATTGTAGTTTCTTTGTTACAACCTCCTTCACGTACTTGATCTTCGATCCCTCGCGATTAGCTGTGGCTGGGAGCAAAACCGAGTACTTTTGAGCCACGCCTTGTAATTCCGTACAGATTTACACGCACGTTTTATGTCGTGAGTCTCAGTTTTCACTCTTCGTGGGTTTGTCGGCGCTTGCCCTAAGTACTGTATAGGATAAATTTTGATTGTACACCATTTTTGAGTCGGTTATATTACTGCAAACTTTATATTTCCATCTAAAATTTCATGTTTATTTTTTTCTTATGTGAGATGGGTATCCATTGATGTTTTTTTTTCTATTATACGTGGGATTTTTATTTGACATTTACCTTTGAAAGAATCTGATTTTTTCTTTGTCAGTAGCCAATACTTAAGGTCGGTGTTTACTTGGAAAACTGCCTTAAAGAAAAAAATTAACGACTTTCACTTTAATATAATTACTGCAATGTTGTGATTACAATTAGTTTGGGAATGATATTCTTGTTTAATTTGTATCATAGGCTATAACTTCATCATATGCGTATGTTTGCTACAGAATTTTATTTTCTATCTTTATTCCAAACACTGATTTACAGAGAAATCGTTGGCTAGAAAAAGGGTTTCCTTCGCATCTTTGTTGTTAGCGCTTTTGATTTATAAAGGTAAAGGTGTTTGGTTTCAGTTTGTTTCATCAGAATAGATACCAGAACGTCAATTGTGGTACCTAAACACAGCAGCGGACTTCCCAGTAAAATTATTGCAACTCACGGTCCCGGACTGGGATCGATCTAATGCCATGCGAGTTCTAGGCGAACCCTTTTTTTTATAATCATGAATTGTTATTCAGAAGTAAACATGATCGTGTGCTCCTCTCTTTTGAACGCCATCCTCTTTCATGTTGCATAATGTCATGATAGATATGATCAGTGATAAATTGAACTGGGTTAATTGTTTTATCATATAGGTGATATTTCTTTCAAAAAAGTATAAACGTCCTTAGCAACATTATTATTATATTCTTGGTCGGTAATGGATGGTAATTTTAGTTCCTTTGAGACAAGTTTATTTGAATGTTATTAATAATCATATCCAACGTTATTCTTACTGTCTTACAGAATAACACTGGGAATGATTTTTAATGATTCTCACGTGCAATTAAGCACTGTCATATATATATATATATACTGTATATATATATATATATATATATATATATATATATATATATATATATATATATATATATATATATATATATATATATGTTTATATTGTGCGTGTGTATAATGATCTTGAGTAGGAAGTAGTTTTTCCCAACATAAAAAAAACCAACTTGATGTTTAATAATGCATTCCTCCTTTAACTTCGGGATTATGGATGAACCCCTTATTTAGTAAAACTTCAACAAAACGCTTTTTACCTCTACATAAATGGCTCTCTAGTAGTACATCGATATTTTTTTTCTTAAGATGCGATTTGCCCCTCTGCTTACACCGTAATGCTTCTTTAATATTATCAGATCTGTCGATTAAATCTTGAGTACTAACTCATGTTAGTGAGTAGTACTACAAAAAAAAAAAAAAAAAAAAAAAAAAAAAAAAAAAAAAAAAAAAAAAAAAAAAAAACAACTAGCCCTAGGAAATACATAGGATTATAATGCAACTTTCCCAGGGTAGAGAGCTCCTTATTTAAAGTTGTGAACCCCTTGGAAGAAGGCATCTCCTCTTAACTGATGTAGGAGTCATTTTCTCTGGAAGCCAATGATAGTCATGCTAGGTTGTTTTGATTAACATGACAAGTCATTCTAATGACTGAGGATTGCTACTGCGTGGGTAGCAAGCAGTGCAACCTGGATTTAGTTACCCTAGGAAATGTTAATAGTTTTCAGTATAAGTACGGTTTGTGTGGAAACTTCAGAATGAACCGGGAATTGACGGTTGAAGATGTAAGAAATAAAATTATGTTTCAGCACAGAGGTTATGAGATTGGGAGACTGGCTAAGATTTATAAAGTATGTCTACTGTATATGAGGGAGATGCTTTGAAGGAATGTCAGATGAATAATAGTTTTATTTTTCGATGTTAATCAAGTAGAAAATATGAATGGACTTGGGGAGTAACGATAGAGGAATGTTCATGCATCAAATGTTAATGACACACACATATATATTATATATATACATATATACACACACACACATATATATATATATATATATATATATATATATATATATATATATATATATATATATATATATATATATATATACTGTATATATATATATATATATATATATATATATATATATATATATATATATATATATGTGTGTGTGTGTGTGTGTGTGTGTGTCATTAACATTTGATGCATGAACATATATATATATATATATATATATATATATATATATATATATATATATAAAATATATATATATATATATATATATATATATATATATATATATATATACATATATATATATATATATATATATATATATATATATATATATATATATATATATATATATATGTTCATGCATCAAATGTTAATGACACACACACACACACACACACACACACATATATATATATATATATATATATATATATATATATATTATATTATATATATATATATGTATATATATATATATATATATATATATATATATATATATATATATATATATATATATATATATATATATATATATATACATTGTGTGTGTGACACTTTCATTAACATTTGATCCATAAACACTCCTCTCTGTTGTAACTCCCCAGTGTACAGGTATATGTGTGTACAATTTCGTGGTTTATGGATAAATATTGCTTCAGAAAAGGAGTTTGCAAATGGTAGATATTTTTACATGATTATTCTAACATACCGATACAAATTATTCTGTTTTCGGTTCCTATTAGTAACTACTTGTTTTTGTGTCTATTAATGTCATATGTTTGCATATACTTGCATGGTTCCTGTGGTTAAACAGATGAAAGTACCTTTTTTATTTAGGGGATACTTGTAGAAATCAAAATCCGTTTGTTCTTACTGTTGAAAAGGATTCTAAAGTTCTTTTAGTTTATTCGTTAATTATAAGTAATTTATTTATTTATTCATCATTATTGATAAAACATTATAGATTAAAGTTATTGAAAGACTATCGAGATTTAAACGGAATTGGCTTTACCCGGTATCACAAGTACTAGGCTTCTATTGCCCAGAACAGAAGGAAATATTCAACCTAAACGTGAAAAGAATTGATAAGTTAGAGAAAAGCAGTGAAACAGAATCATAAGTGCGATTTCCCAGCGGTATCACGTTATGTTTTCAGATCTTCTCATTGCTTTTGGAAGCCATGTTTGAGTGTCAATAGACATAACAGCTGTTGGTTTCCTTATGACGGAGAAAGTGGAGGAGACACGTTCGGCATATGGCCTCGTTGGAGGTGACAGCTGGGTGGAAATTCGGGAGAGAGAGAGAGAGAGAGAGAGAGAGAGAGAGAGAGAGAGAGAGAGAGAGAGAGAGAGAGAGAGAGAGAGCCATTTTCTTTCTTTTGAGTAATCTTGTGTATTTTTGTGGAATATTAATGTAAACTCTTGTCGTTTTATGCATTATCTACGTAAATTTTCGAGTTTCATCTTTCCTTTCATAGCGTCATGATTCTTTTCTGTTTGTTGTAGAAAGACATTTAATAACAACTTGGGTAAATTCTTGAAATGCAATAATAAAATTGTTATTAGGGTGAACTTTTTCAATCCTTTTAGGCTAAGAGGCTCAACGGTTTGTATGGTGGTGGCCGATCTTAACCGCTAAGAACTTTCACAGGGAATACCATTGGTTAGAAGAGTGGTTTGTTTTATGAATGTAGGCCGTTTAATGTTTCATCAGAAGGAAACTATTAGGGAATGACAAGTGTTTTGAATACTGATGAATCGTTTTAGGCAATCATTGCTTTTTTGTGTGGTTTGTATGTGTGTGGGGGGGGGGGGGGGGGGGGGGGGAGTTAAGAGCCTAAGAGGAGACGAAGCCCCACTTTTTAGGGTTTTGATTAAGATCACAGTTTGGTGACTATAGAAAACATCTAGAAAGTGTTTAGTATTCTAATCCTACGAAGGAAAAGTCACAACTTAGAATTTGCTGAATACTTAGTACTACGCGTTGGATGTTGTAATCTTGGAAAATCTGAACAATAATGGTCAAAATCATGAAGAATATTGTATAGCATTGGTAATGAGCTAATTGAACAAGGCAATAGATTGATACCCAATTAAAGAATAAGGAATTTAATATTTATCATTTTTTGCCCACCTTTTCAAGATGAGCCTGATATATTACCAGACAGGAGAGCAGTATTAAGAATATTGCAAAATGAGATATAGAGATCTCTCACGATGTACATGTCCATAAAATCTTGAAAGAAACTGCATAAATACTATTTTTTGCATTGGGGAGAGAGAGAGAGAGAGAGAGAGAGAGAGAGAGAGAGAGAGAGAGAGAGAGAGAGAGAGAGAGAGAGAGAGAGACTGGATATATTTCTCCTAAGTGAATTCAGTATTATGATTACTGTCTAGGATTTTAGATTAGATGCATGTAGTTCAGTAAACACTCAATGTAAAGATCTAGATGTAGAGGATCCATTGATCATGAGTATTTTTAGGTTTCATATACATCTCCAATAACAAGTTATACCATACACTTATTTTATCTTGATCTCTTTTAAAGAGATTCAAGAGCCTCAGATCTGCTGTTGGGAGTTAGGATCGTTGTAAAGAGAGTAGCATCATCTGGATGAGCAACACGTTTTTTTTTTTCGGGGCCAAGGCACGTCTCTGTTGGCTATATATCGAAAGTAAATAGATCATAAACTTAGGGAATACCAGGATTTAGTTTTTCAGTTGTCTCTATGATACTCACCAAGAAATATTCTTTACAATCCTTTGGTTAAAATTCCACAAGGATACAAAGAAATTATCCAGCTCCCTTCTATATAAGCTTGAAAACGGCGGGTTCATGATTAAACAGCACTTCAGTGAGTTAAGACAAATCACACGAATTAAGTTTAAACCAGTTCTTATTGAGCATTGACAATCAACACAAAAGAGTCCTTTCAATCATCTTCCTTTATTTTATCGAGGATGGACGACAGTAGTAAAATATCATGCAAGTCTTGATTGTAATGAATAGAACAAATAAAAGTAGTCATATTTGAGATATTAGGTTTATTTTTACTGGCTACCAATGCAAGAGTCCGTGTTCCACTGAAGGTGGGGCTATCGTAACAGAATAATTTTATTTGTGAGTAGCGATTTCAATCTCCTTTTGGCTATAGAGAGGAGATATACAACGTGAAATAGACAAGGAAACATAGAAAACTATTCGTAAGTCATTTATTTTACCAAGCTCTCGCTAATGGAAGATAATTAGAATTGTAAATACATGTACTGGGTTTCGTAATATGCCTTCACCATCGCTGTGTTTTCTTTTATATATGGAAGAAGGATCTTTTAGTGGTTTGTTTTTTACCTCCTCGTGCCACATGTGGTTGCGGTACTTCTAGAGCCATTGTTTTATTTTTTTTTCTATGAAAGCCCCAATGACATCTTGCGGTAGTGTACGGAAGCTCGGCGGCCCATGAAAGGGAAAGTTTAGTGACTTATGAGAAAGCCGTCAGGTCCTTTCGTCAGCACATTCATTGTCTTGTCAGGAAATTTGCATAGATTATGATAACAATAGTGTATTTATTATGTCATTATGATATTCACCCCTTTTGGAGGAGTTGGATTATTCAGAGTTAATGTCCACTATTTGGTCGGCAGAGTTTTTATTTAGAGATTAGGAAGGTGAATTGAATGTAAAGAAATATTTTAATGTAAAATGAAAAAGTTCCGAGTTATTCATAATTTTTAAGGCTGAATACCTGTAAATGCTTAATACTTCTCCATGAGAGGGAGTCGCACTCCTCACAATGGTTATCTAAATTACAGTAATGCCCCCGGCAATAGACATAGGGAATGTGGATCGTGATCGCCTAAACGTGAAATAGGCTGTCTTTTTTTTTTTTTTTTTTTTTTTTTTTTTGCTAGATACTAAAAGAAACGTAAAGATAATATTTGATGTCCATTGTAGTGAAGGAAACTCTTTAATTAACGTTTGAATTATCATGTACACTTAAAAATTTGCATTAAAAACGGTAAATGTCTGGCAACATTTATTGCAAGATTTTTACCGTTGTTAAACAAATATATTGACGTAAAGGAATGATATCACGGTCATAAACTCGTAAAAGATAATAACAAAGTAAGGTAAAATTACGGTCGCCTGTATTTTACTGAAATACGGTTCAGAACAGTATATTTTGACAGAGAATTTCTGTTTATTTATTTATTTATTTAGTTTTGACAGTGTAGCTAGTAAAAAGCGAAACCTCTCTTCCTGTACACGAGGTTTATTTATCCTAAAAACAGTGGATAAGCTATATGTTTTTTTTTTCCGTTGTTAAACAAATATATTGACGTAAAGGAATGATATCACGGTCATAAACTCGTAAAAGATAATAACAAAGTAAGGTAAAATTACGGCCGGCTGTATTTTACTGAAATACGGCTTAGAACAGTATATTTTTACAGAGAATTTCTGTTTATTTATTTATTTATTTATTTTTGACAGTGTAGCTAGTAAAAAGCGAAACCTCTCTTCCTGTACACGAGGTTTATTTATCCTAAAAACAGTGGATAAGCTATATGCAGATTTTTTTTTTTTTTTTTTTTTTTTTTTTTTTTTTTTTTTTTTTTTTTTTTTTTTTTTTTTATGGTCAGGGAGTCATTAGTAGACGTTGAAAGTACAAACAATAGAAATTATTCCCTAACTTTTCCTCCCGGGGATCTACTTCTGTTGGACTCTCGACTTTTGCGGACTGCCGCAGTTTACTAAAGGCCACAGGATTTCTATTCCTGAGGGCATAATCTTCCTCTTATGATTTGGTCTTGAGTGTTTGGTCATGTTAGTTTGTAGCACACGAGATATTTCATCTTTTGAACATTATTCAAAAAAAAATTTTTATTTAGGTAAAACACACACCTATATATATATATATATATATATATATATATATATATATATATATATATATATATATATATATATGTATATATATACACATATATATATACATATAAATATGTATATATATATAAATACAGTATATATATATATATATATATATATATATATATATATATATATATATATATATATATATATATATATATGCATATTTATAGAGTTCAACCTTTTTATCTAGTTAACACACATATACACACGTGTATATATATATATATATATATATATATATATATATATATATATATATATATTATATATATATATATATGTGTGTGTGTGTGTGTGTGTGTGTGTGTGTGTAGTGTGTGTGTTAACTCCATTGAAAAAATTATACCATGTTAAAACGACGTATTTGCTCGTGTTTATGTAAAGCAATTAATATATTAGAAGAGACAAGAGTAACTTGTCCCTTTCTGGATGAATATTTCCCTTAATGTATTTTTTCTACTCTTCCCGTCGGCTCCCCCCCCCCAATTTTTTTCTTTCTTCTATTTGTTTCAAATTTATAATGTGGATGATAATCGTGAGAATGATGATAGTGCAAGCCTAATCATTAGCTATTTTCCCCCTGGAAGTGACGGGATTTCATAACTTTGAATTGATCTAGAGAAGAGATTAATTTCAATGACATTTTGATTATGTGGAATTGCTTAAATCCCTCTAGGTGAGCGACGTTAATTTTGCATCGATAAATATTTGTCTTAGTTTCTGTGAAGTAAAATCGTCAAGTCATCTTCGATTTCAACTTGAGGTTAATCCTATTGAGGGATCATTTACTACAACTACTAATACTACTATTAGTATTACTACGACTTTGTAGATTTTACTTTATACTGTACTAGTAGATTTTACTTTATACTGTACTACTAGATAAATTTTACTTTAATACAGTACTGCTAGATAAATTTTACTTTAATACAGTACTACTAGATAATTTTTACTTTAATACAGTACTACTAGATAAATTTTACTACTACTACTACTACTACTACTACTACTACTACTACTACTACTACTACAAATTGTGCAAGTGAGAACGATAAGAGTCACGGTAATTGGGCTAAGTGTGTGAATAATCTCTTAATATTATTCGCATAAAGTTTTTCCCCTTCCGCTTTATATTATTGCGTAATATTTGCGTTTCCTACAACTGCTATACTTCAATGGCGCTGAAAAACATCTTAAAAGGAAAAAAACTAACTCCAACTAAATGTAGTTTTAAGTCTTGTATTTACTAATAGGCTTTAGAACAGTTGAGCTAAAAGTTTCCCTCATATGAAAGCAAAGTTTCATCTTAATTGTTTACCCTTTTCACTATGATGACTTTCTAGGAAAATATTAATTTGTACAAAGATATTACAGATTTTATTATGCTCTATCGTTGAGAGCGTGTTCACAATGATCAAGTTTACAGAAAATAACAGATGTTTCTTTACTGCTTTAATTAGGTCACATATTTGATTTGCGTTGCTTGAAATTGTTTCATTATCTTAATGATTTACAGAAAATATTTGTTTTAACAGTAATTAATTTATCCTGGTATATATTTTGTTCACCATCAATAGGTTTCAGGAAACTATTTAATGCGTACTATTCACAATATATAATCTATTTCATGAAGATATGTTTCGTTGTGTTCCAGTTATTAGGTTCCACGAAAGCATTTTGAATTGTTCAATGTAATTAAAACGATCAATTGTTATATTCTGTTCACTAAAATTGGGATCCGAAAGAATATTAACTTTTAAATGTTCATAACAATAGGAATTCAGGAGAATATCAGTTATGATATTGAAGGCTTCCATTGATAAGAGAAGTTGAAACGTTTGACACACTGAGTCTGGAAATACCGTGGTTGCAAATGTCAGTGTCATGCTGGCACGTGTCATAAAAACCTTTTATTATTTTTCGTTAAGCATGAAAACCAGATTACCAGACTTTCACATGTTATTGCCACTTTGACCTTAATAATTTTAAACTTAGATCCAGCAGTTGCCGTGGATAAGAACTTGATTATCCCGGTAACAAGGTGCGTGCTTATCTATTTATTTTGGAATGAAGTATAGCAAAAGTGGTGTAGGGCGTTTATATCTACAGTTATTTATTTATATTAAAACTTATACACAGGTGTTTATATTAGAAGGGTTTCCTATTTGGCTATTTTACGTAATTTTTAGTTTGTAATTTTCAGTAGATAAGTGTTTGGTGTCATAGCATTCATATATTGTTTTATCGTATATGCTATCTTTGTTTTTTAGGGGGGAGGGCTTCTATTTCTCCATGAAATGGGATCCATTTCTTAGTTTGTTATAGCATGTGATAGTCTTGAAGGAATTTGTTCACCTGGGTCACAACACTTGTGAATAGCTTTTTTCTTTTTAATTTTTACTGCAACACAATGAACAGTTTTTGTGTCTTGCAAAATCACTTCAGTCATGTCGTTCTTGTTAGGTGGTCTGATGCCAACTTTTTTCTCGACGTAATCTATCTTTATTTTTGCACAATGGTTATTATTTTTATATCGAGAAATTGTATAACAAAGCCACTTAATTTTCTTAGTAAATTTAACAAATTAGCTTCAAAGTTATTTTCAAGTTTTGTACTAAAAGCTTTTATTCACCCCCCATAATTTATGTTGTATACTGTATATTGGTTTACTTGATGGTAACGTGAAATTTTATAAACGTTTATGCCTTTGCTCTGTATTTTGTTGTACATCTTAGTTTATTTTTTCCTTGTGTATAATATAGATTGAATATTATAAAAAATTCACCCATCCATCTAATCCTTCCATCCCCATCCTGGTATTTACAGTGCAAATACTTGATTAGCTGCAATATTTTGTAAGAAACTAGCAGGAGCTACCACAGAATGTATGAAACTTGGTCAGGAGACTTAAAATCGTTTTTATTAGACTTTCGTAAGTGATGGCTCATCTGCACAGCTAAAACCCCTCTGTGGTTTGCGTTTACGATTTCACTTCTCGCAATGCATCTTCACTTTCACTACCGTGTTGCTGCCCTACAAATGCACTCTCGTCGGAAGTAACGTATCGTAATTGGTTAAATTGGCTCTTACAACCTACCCATCATCTGCGCTCTCATTTCATCAAAGTCGAGAGCCCTCTCATCCTGAACTGCTCAATTACAGCGAGAGAAGCGTCACACTGTAACGCCCATTAGTGCGTAACCGCGCACTGGGTGCTATGGTTCACTGGTGTGTTAGAGAGAGGAACTAAACTTATTAATATTGGCAAATTTGAAGTGCTCAAGTGTTGTGAAAGGTCGGAAGTTTTGCTGTCATATACTGTAAATCTGTTTAGTGAGCCGTATAATTTCCACTAGTTTGATTCTGCAGTTAGTGTGACTATTGTTAAATTGTGATTATCAGCGTTCTTACTTAATTTTATAGGCTTATAATCGGTTCATCAAATAGGCCTTTCATTTTATTTGTTAGTTATAGTATCATTTTTTCTCAAATTATTATCTGTTTTGTACTCTGAACTGTTTTTCAACAGGTGATTATAATCTATCAGTTTTAGCTCTCCGTAGCAGGAAACGGGTGAGCTTTTGTGGTCGAACTCTGTCTGCCTTTCTGTCTCAATGCTTAGCGTATAGTTTTCACATTTATGACTTCTCCAGAACTACGGAATCAATTTCAACCGAACGTGGCTTGAATATCCTTCGTTAAATTGTGTTCAAGGGATTTCAAATAGGGGCTACGCCCTTTACAAAATGGTGATGATTAATGATGAAAATAACGTTGGTCAGTATAATTTTTTCTAAGCTACGAAATTAAAATTAAAAAAACAAAACAAATAGTTCTTGTGTAGTATATGTACTGTAGTATTTTCAAACCATGCTCTTTGGAACAAGAACGGGGAGTCGATTGTTGTAGGAATTTTAGTTTAGTAAATGTAAACACTAATAAAATTTCTTATAATCCCCCTATAAATAAATAAAATTTGTTATAATCCCTTATAAATTGAAGATCCAAACATGTTGAAACTCAGAAACCATGATTTCTGGGTTTTGGGTGGGCTTCAACCTGGGGTCCAAATTTTGATATTGGAATAGATAGGAAAATTTTGATATCGGAATAAATAGGAAAAGTCATAATCGTGTAATTGCCAGTGCGGCAAGATAACCCAGATAAAGCACTGTAGTTCATGGGATTCCCCCTGAGAAATTGGTCACCACTAATGAATTTTTTTCATTGTGTGTGTGTCTGTGTGTGTGAGTGTGTGTGTGTGTGTGAGTGTGTGTGTGTGTGTGTCTGTGTGTGTGTGTGAACGACAAACTTGTTAGTTAGTCCGTGATAGTGTGCAAAATTTGGTATATAGAAATACGTACATCAAATGAATTCCAGTTCTTGCCGATTGCTTTAAATTGGATCTAACGTCGTCAAACCCCAAATGATAATTGATTCTGGAAGCTGGAGAGCGATTAAGGTGAAACTACATGATGAGTACTATTGTCATTATATAAATTATTATGAATGATAAATTCATTGTGTGGATGGGAAATTTTTCTTGAAAGGGGAATCCCCCCCCCCCCTCTCTCTCTCTCTCTCTCTCTCTCTCTCTCCTCTCTCTCTCTCTCTCTCTCTCTCTCTCTCTCTCTCTCTCTCTCTCTCTCTCTCACGCGGAAAATTCCCTGGAGATATGGTAAATTTCAAGTTAAAGAATAAAGAAGGAGAAAAGCCAGTTGTTATGATAATATGGCCATTGTCCTTATTTCGAAGTAATGTATATAAGCATTTGAATACTTATTTCTGGAATGTTACTTGCAACAAAACCATAACTGAAACAATATCTTGGACATGAGACTTGATTTCAAAGTACATTAAGTAGACAAAGCACGAATAATTATATACTTGAAAGAAAATGTATCCAAGAGAATAATTGTATAAGCAAAGACTACTTTCTTAAATTTCCTGGAAGGAAGAAGGCGGCTATTAGATGTCAATGTTCGCTAGAATTGATCTTTCCAGGAAGTAGAGGTCTTTGGAAGATGAATTGGTCGGGGTGATAAGTGCAAAGTTTATCGTATTAGCAGTGATTGCTGTCAAGCTAAAATTAGACTAAAGAATATTAAGCAATAAATATAATAATCTGAAAAGTAGTAATATATTCACAGGAAGAGATTGTCAGTCGTAAATGAAACTTTATCTTTATCAACATTTAATGCTGGTAATTGATATTGTGTAAGCCTTCGCTCTTCTACATCAGGTGTAGGAAGACATGTAGAGTCGGCTATGAGATTAATACAGCTTAGATGCAACCAACTGGAAAAAGAAATCTTAATAATGTGTCGCCCAGGCCATGATCTGAAATTATGGGTAAACAGGTTGACAATACAGTCATGTTCATACAGTATTAATGAGGTAGAAGAGCTAGTAGCGAG
>NC_090746.1:114138720-114146220 GCF_036898095.1 Palaemon carinicauda | reverse complement strand
ATTTAATTGTTGATTTTTCTTGCAACCTGTGCAGTAAAGACAAGGGATGTACCGCTATGCACCCGTATATTGTTTTTCTCCATTTTCTTAATATTTGGCAATTTCTTATAAATTTATAAACTTTGAAGTATTTCTAGTTTTAGGTCGCATTTAGTCTGTTTTCCTGTATGGATGAAGTTATTTAAGAAAATGATTGGTAATCTTTGCTGAGTAAGTGAAGGTAATTTTTTTTTCTCACGATATGATTTCGAGTTAGGAACCAAGTGGTGAGGGTGAGAACGGGTGTAAGAAATGAATTAGCAGCTAGAGTGGATATGAATGTGTTGAGGTGGTTTGGCCATGTTGAGAGAATGAAAAATGGCTGTCTGCTAAAGAAGGTAATGAATGCAAGAGTTGATGGGAGAAGTACAAGAGGAAGGCCAAGGTTTGGGTGGATGGATGGAGTGAAGAAAGCTCTGGGTGATAGGAGGATAGATGTGAGAGAGGCAAGAGAGCGTGCTAGAAATAGGAATGAATGGCGAGCGATTGTGACGCAGTTCCGGTAGGCCCTGCTGCTTCCTCCGGTGCCTTAGATGACCGCGGAGGTAGCAGCAGTAGGGGATTCAGCATTATGAAGTTTCATCTGTGGTGGATAACGGGGTAGGGTGGGCTGTGGCACCCTAGCTGTACCAGCTGAACTCGTTTGAGTCCCTTGTCAGGCTGGGAGGAACGTAGAGAGTAGAGGTCCTCTTTTTGTTTTGTTTCATTTGTTGATGTCGGCTACCACCCAAAATTTGGGGAATTGCCTTGGTATATACATGTATGTAAGACTTCGAATTTAGTGCGTTACTCTGTTAATTTTTGACATCTTTGATTTCTTTTGCCATTTAAGCATGGTTACCGGGAATACATACCTAGATACTTTTTAAGGTCAAAGTTTGAGAGCTCATTTGGTAAATAAGTAGCAAATAAAATCTGGCACTTCTTTAAATTATTAAGGTTTCATTTGCAACCCAACAAGTGAATAGTTTCTGACCGATAGGGTAAGGATTTGATCTCAGCTGAGGGGCATGTGGTCTGTAAGTGCTCGTTGCATGTCCCATATCGACCATTACTCGAATTACTAAAGCTGAATAGTTTTTTCGAGAACGCGTACCTACTGTAAATTTACATATTATCTGTTGTTCCTTTTAGAAGTCAATTAAAAAATGCTAAATGCAATAAAAAACGCTATAGAAAACGATGCTTACCTACTGTAGATTTACATTTTATCTGTTGTTCCTTTTAGAAGTCAATTAAAAATGCTAAATGTACTAAAAAACGCTATAGAAAACGATTACCCCCCCAGGACTATGAGTTGAAGAACTTTTCCCTCTTTCTCTCATTATCACCAAGTGAACCTGTATTGCCTCGAGTATTGTTGCTTAACATCAATTTCATCCTGAACGCTTTCTCTAAACATCTCGACTTTATACCCTTCTGCGGTCCTCTCTTTTCTCCTGTTTACGACGTTGAAGTTGGCTTGTGTAAAGGAAAAGATATGAGGAGAGTGGGGGGGGGGGGGGGAGTTACACGCCATTTTCTCCCTGTGCTTACATAATGCATACTCTTGTCAATGTCAATATTAATGTTAGGTGAATTCGGACATGTTTTACTTAACGTGCCGTATATTCTGGCCAATCTTCTGGACGTGAGTTGAATATGTATGAACTTGTGATCATATATTTGGGTAGCATACTTATGTATAAAGTTAAGGTTATTGTGAAGAGATCGCTATACTGGTTGATTAATTGAAGATAGGTATCTGCAAGGAAAGTAGACGGAACTCTTCCCCGTAATAATGAACTAGAACCTTTTCGAAAACAGAATTTATGGAAAATAATAATACACATAAATTACTGGTATGAAATAGGTATAGAATAACTTAGCTTTCTGTTTCTAAGACATTATATATATATATATATATATATATATAATTTTGTGTAAAGATAGGTTATAGTGGAAGGAATATGGAAAGGATGGTCAAAGAGTGCTCGCATGATAGACTAAATGAGTAAGAGATATGTGTAAGCATATGAAGGAACCGAGGATGTGGATTCAACAACTAAAGCATGAATACGACAATATTCGAATTTTTTTTTTCGGATATCATCTAACAGGCTTGAGAGCTTAATTTTTGAAACTACATGAAATTGAGTTCATAGTCAGTGTTTGTAAAGTATGTCATGTACGAGAGCAAGGCTATGAAACAACGGAAGCTTTAGATACTTTCTGATATTCTAGGGTTAGGTATTTTGCATTGTACAATGAGGAAAGAGACTTGGAGTAAATGGTCAAGTATTTTGCATGGCATGATGTAGAAAGAAGGGATACATGGAGTAAATGAAGTAATAAAGCCAGCAAGATGTGTGCAAGAACCTTGAAGGAAATTTTGAACATATATAGATGCCAAGGTAGGAATGAGTGAATAGACTGCTGAACCCACTGTGATGGAAATGGAGTTTGGGTGTCGAATGCAAAATTAAAAAGAAGGTATGTATGTAAATTATCTGACAAGAAGAATTAAATGGATCAGAAATTTGAAGACGAGTTGATGCCATAAAAGGTAAAAGTAAGTAAAAAGTAGATTATACTGTTTTAAGATGATTCGGTCATGTAAAAGAAAGGGAGATGGTAGATATATAAGATAAGTATTTAACTTGAAACTATTAGAATGTAGACGAAGGCGACTTTGGAAGAACTGTGTAGAGTGTGTGTGAAAGAGGTGTTAGAAAGGAAGGGTTTCAATATCTAGGAAGTGAGTGTCAAGATAGATGTGAATTGTATACTCTATAGGGATTTCGACATATTGCTGAAGAGCTTTTCTTGTAGGTCTATGAAGTTTATATATGTAAAGTATGTATGTATATATATTGTATATACATATACACTTATTTATATATATATATATATATATAAACTTAGAGTAATACATACACATATATGCCCCTATACACCTACTTTATATATATATATATATATATATGTATGTATATATATATATATATATATACAGTATATATATATGTATGTATATATATATGTATATATATGTATGTATATATATATATAAACTTAGAGTAATACATACACATATATGCCCATATACACCTACTTTATATATATATATATATATATATACAGTATATATATATGTATGTATAGATATATATGTATATATATGTATGTATATATATATATTATATCTATATGTATATATATAATATATATATATATATATATATATCTGTTTGTGTGCGCTCAGAAGTCATTAAAAGAATGTACTACCATGAAAATGTAACTCAACGTTGAACTTATTGGAATGGATAGAAAGCCCACCTCAGCAATCAGAAATCCTTAACATTAAAATCAAAATGATAGTTTCTAATTGGACAGGAGGGCAGCGAACTTCATCCAAAAATATGCAATTCTACTTCATCCTCTAATGGATTGAAGTTTTGATCATTTTCAAAGTAATAATGTAACGATGAAATAGCTCGTCAAGTTAAAGTAATCTGCTTTCATTTGGATTTTTAGTTCTGGCATAAATTGCGTTTATGTTTGAATATATTCGCAAATGCGAGATCACTTTTCTATCTATATAGCCTATTATACATATTTATGTTCATTTATTGGAGCACAATTATTATTATTATTATTATTATTATTAGCTAAGCTACAACCCTACTTACAGGGTGCTATAAGGCCATTAACTACAACAGGGAAAAAATAGCCTACTAAGGAAAAGAAATAAAGAAGTATATAAACTATTTAAAAGTAAAGAATAAAGAATGTAAAATATCGTAAAATCAGTAACAACATCCAAATAAATATACTCTTTATAAACTGTAAAAAGAAACTCATGTTTGTTCAACATAAAAACATTCGCTGCCAGTTCGAACTCGTTGAAATTCCACCGTTTCAATTGCACGATTAGGAAGATCATTCTACAAATTGGTCACATATGGGATAAAACTTCTAGGATACTCTTCAGTTTAGAGTCTTATGATGGAGATGACAAGACTATTAAAATTAACTGCATATCTAGTACTCCATACACGACGATACAGTCTAGGAAAATCTTCATGGAAAGGATGGTCAGAATTATGGAAAATCTTTGCAACATACCTAAAGAACTAAATGACGATGCCAGAGATTAATATCAAGATCATGAATAAGAAATTAATAGACTGAAAAAGAACTAAATGACGATGCCAGAGATTAATATCAAGATCATGAATAAGAAATTTAATAGACTGAAAAAGAACTAAATGACGATGCCAGAGATTAATATCAAGATCATGAATAAGAAATTTAATAGACTGCAAGGTTTTGGTCCAACAAATTAAGATGAGAAGCAGCAGCTGAAGACCAAACAGGAGAATGAAAGAATGAACAAAATTCTTAAGAACAGATTGATCACTAAAAATCTTAAAACTTTCTCAATAACCCTTTTTTTTATGGAATTGAAGAAGAAACAGACATAATGCGTTTCTCAAATATAAATTTGTAATCAATAATCACGCCAAAAATTTTAAGGAGTCTTATATAGTTAAACATCAATGCAGATTATTATTATTATTATTATTACTATCCAAGCTACAACCCTAGTTGGAAAAGTAAGATGCTATAAGCCCAGGGGCTCCAACAGGGAAAAATAGCCCAGTGAGGAAAGGAAATAAGGAAATAAATAAATGAAGAGAACAAATTAACAATAAATCATTCTAAAAACAGTAACAACGTCAAAACAGACATGTCATATATAAACTATTAACAACATCAAAAACAAATATGTCATAAATAAACTATAAAAGACTCAAGTCCGCCTGGTCAACAAAAAAGCATTTGCTCCAATCTGGATATCGAGGAGCCACTGTCCTCAACCTACTTATAATCATTCTTTAAGTTTAGTTAGGGTTTAGTTTCATGCCTTAAAATTTGCACTATGCACTAATTTTAGTAAATTTCTAATAAGGAATTTGTACATATAATAATAAATATGCTACGTATACAGCGGAAGGTATTTATGTACTGTATGCATAATGTTTTTGTTATTTGTATTTTAACTTTAGTTTTACTTGTATTGCATTTTTTTGGCATTACCGTGCCTTGTACCGTGTAACCTTTATAAGCAAATTTCAAAGTGGGTTAATTATAGTTGTTTGGGTATTATTCAATAATTCATTTCCTCATCTATTTTGAATAGTCTTTAACTTAATATTACGTTTTTGTATTTGATTTTAGAAATTTATATTTCGTGATGTAAACCTTTTATTAAGTTGATAACAGATTTTTCCTGGGGTGGGGGGGGGGGTGTTAAAGTATGTTCATCAGTTCGTGAACGCGTCATGTTGTTATTAAGTCATGCAGAACTCCGCTGTAGGTTTGAGTCCTGTCTGCCACGGAGCTAGCACGGCCTGTATGTGCTACTGCCGTAGGGCAGAGGTGTGCTACAAAACTAATTTCTCGGTGAGCTTCAACGCACATTTAAGTTAGTTCTCTCTCTCTCTCTCTCTCTCTCTCTCTCTCTGTCTGATGTTATTTAGTGGCTTCAACGCACATTTAAGTTAGTTCTCTCTCTCTCTCTCTCTCTCTCTCTCTCTCTCTCTGATGTTATTTAGTGGCTTCAACGCACATTTAAGTTAGTTCTCTCTCTCTCTCTCTCTCTCTCTCTCTCTCTCTCTCTCTGTTGACACTAGTCTCTGTCTGATGTTATTTAGTGGCGATGTGTTAATAGAAATTATTTTACATCAATGCATGTGTAAATGAACTATTTCTTTGCATGGGGGGTTTTAGATTCGTTGCTTATAGAATTCTTTTAGTTATACAATTCTAAATATCTAAAAGGTGCATGATTTAATGGATAAACGAAATATATTTACGTAACTGGAAATTATACCGCAAATAAACAATTGCTCATACTGAAAACTCTAATCATGCGTTAAAACTCTAGAATATAAACCAAACAAATGAATTCCGTTTCATTCATTTGTCTACTAATTTAAAAACTGTTTGAAAAAGAACCTTATTTTGATGTGATATCCGTAACAGTCTTTTAGATGTATAATTGCATTTCTTGTATCCCTCTATTGCTTGATTGATATGTAAGTTTGCAGTTGTAACTTCGTGGTATTCGTGTAAATGTCTCACAAATGTGGATGATATATTTCAAGTTTTTTTTTTTTTTTTTTTTTTTACTGTATTGATATCATACTTTATTGGACGAGATTATGTTTGAAGATGGACACACTGAAATCATTGGATCACTTGAAACGAACCTCGAAATTTTAAAAAATATATATTCATTTATCTGACTGTACAAAATTGCATAAATCACACGGAAGATATTCTTCGAAATCCCTTACGGATACGCCTTTGATGACACACGTACCAAGGAAGACTGCTGGAGTAAATCCTCCTTCACAGTGAATAAAAAACAAATTGGGAACACTCACCACTGGCAGTCACCACCGATGTCAGTACTGCAAGACCCAGCAATGCTGTAGTCACCTCCTGACGCCACATCTTCGCGGCCGGGAGTGTTGAATGAAGAGACGCCGTCCTCTCTTTATATAACTTTCGCTCACTTCAGCAATACGACCACCACCCAGGTTGGTGGTGGAGAGCCACCAGGACCCCTTTTGGGAAGAGGGGGGTTGTCCAAAGAGTTTTAGGGAAAGGAAGTCATATGTTCCACACTCGTTACTCATCGTTTTAAATCTGCAGTCTGTCATGACAACTATTATTAAAAGTAAATCATAAGATAAATACTTTCCTTTTATTACTTACGGTGCCGTATTTTTACGTTAGTGTTTTCTGAAGGCAAAAACCGCATCTTTCGATTCCTCCGCAACTGATACGTCACGGTCTCTTATTTCTTTTTTGTTCTTTTCCGGCATGATGATCGGTTAGCAAGGCCGCTGTGTAACGGTCCAAGGTGCCAGCAATGTCACCTGTTAAACTAGAAAGCTGGATAAGTCTCGTGATTCTCCGGACATGCAAAGGTAATCTAACTCTACCATTTAAACCTATTCGGAAGTTGTGTGCGAGGCTGATTGGCAGATTTCCGACGATCATTTAGGTTAAGCGTGTTCAGGGAAAGCAAGGAAAACATCCTACGGGAAAAAAAAGAGAAATCGGTTTTCATTCTTTCATCGGTTAGGTGCTTATCTAGATAGAGGATTTTAAAGAGATTGGAGAGATAAAAGTATATTTTAATGTTCTGCTCACCAGTCTGTCGTTTTCTGATAATTGAGAATAGATTGCCCTGTAAAATCTTCAACTCTCTCTCTCTCTCTCTCTCTCTCTCTCTCTCTCTCTCATATTTTGAATATTGAGAATAGACTGCACTGTATAATCTTCAACTCTCTCTCTCTCCTCTCTCTCTCTCTCTCTCTCTCTCTCATAATTTGAATAATTGAGAATAAACTGCACTGTAAAATCTTCAACTCTCTCTCTCTCTCTCTCTCTCTCTCTCTCTCT
>NC_090746.1:114113720-114136220 GCF_036898095.1 Palaemon carinicauda | reverse complement strand
AACTGGTAAGAAATATGGGGTAAGGGTAACTTGAGTAAGAAAGATCAGCGTTTTGGGGCATTTTCAGTTGTTGGAACAGGGGCCCCAGGATTAGTTGGTGAAGCAGGAGGAGGGAGAGAGAACTGATGAGAGTAAAAAGGTGTTAAAGAGGTAATGAAACTCTACTTTATATCTAGGTAACACGCTAGTGTGTGGTTGAATTAGGCAGTGGCATAGCGTGTAACTTAGGACTTACACTAAAGAGAAAGAAAAGTAAAAAATTTCGTGAGATGTTTGTCAAGATGAATAACTACATTTAGTAATTCATCCATTTAAATATAAACTTATTCTATGATAGGATATTAAAAGTATTTTATTTCTTATAATATTCTTTGTTTTGTTTCCCCGTCTATTTGCCTAACTGTGACCTCATTCTGTACTTTTATTTACCTTTTCAGATTGATGTCAACCATGGCTTCCTCTGTTCCAGTATGATGTCTTCTAAGTGAGAGGTGAGTACTTGCTATACTTTAGTTTAGTCTGTGCATTGTGATTTTTTCCTATTTTTCTCATTATTGTACAGCTGAAGCTATCCAACCTATGGTATTTAAAATTAGCATCTTGTTCAGTTATTCATTCCAATGACTAACTCCCATCTGCTTATTACTTTATTGTGATATTTCACTCTGTACTTAGATTCTCTATTTTAAGATAGAACCGACCACGATATTCCCCGTGACGTAATTCCAAATACATTCAACACACACACACACACACACACACACACACACATATATATATATATATATATATATCAGTTTGGTGCTTGAAACCTTCCAAAGTTGTGCGTAGGATGGTTACACTGTCGTGTAGATATCACTAGATCATAACTATTGATCGCTTTCGACAACTCTTTCATTTTGTCAAAAACACGGGCCACGCAAAATGTTTTTTTGTCACATCTTGCGAGGAGGACTTTTGTTGTGGGAGGTAGTCGCGTTTGATGCGTATCCCTTAAGCTTGAATAGATGGCTTCGCGTTACACCTAGGTCAGTTTGTCTATAAAGTCAAGGATGCATAATGTGAAGCAAATAAAAAGGTATTTTATGTATAAAAGTAACTCTTTAATGATGCTATATTATTGTTATGGTTGTATATTTCCTGGCCCATTCGGCCAAACACAGGCTCTAGCAATATTACAACCAGTATTTTTTTGCTGTTATTAACCTTGATACTAGATATTAATTTCTTATTTTCACTTTAATTAGACGTGCTTTCAGTCACTTAGTGCCAATGGGATTTAATAGTTCATGTTAATCACATGTGTTTTGTATTGGCAACAATTTTTAATATTGTGGCTCCACTTTAAACGTCTGAAGAAAAACACTTATTCTTTTCATAAATTTCATGCTTCTATTGTTGACAAAGTGAATCAACATTGAGAACAATGTTTCCCCTTTTTCTAAATCCGTATCTTTTATGTACCCTTATTATGCTATTACAGAAAGGAAAAATTTCTTTGAAAAATTAGATAATGAGTCGCAATTTATAGTTGCCGTGAGATGAGGAAATATTATTCGTGTAAAATGACTGTGTAGTTATAATTCTTATACAAACTTCAGCGTTTGAATCTTAATGTGGCTAGCACATTATTCCGACTAAATATGTCGTCTAACTTGTCTTGATTTATTTCCTACGAGGGTTCACTTAAATATGTCTGTATGGCTTCTCATTATACTCGTAGGTAGTTTGACTGAAGATTTGAAATGCTTGAGAGAGTTATCATTCAGATAACCAAGATTATAAGCAGGGAAAAGGAAGTAGTTCCATGCACTCTTTAGTCTTTTCCTGTAATTATTTTTCAGTTTCCATCCCTCTTGTTTATTCATGTACTTTTATCGCGTAATCTGTAAACAGGCTCTAACGTTATTTCTCTAAGTAATCTAGTCCGTCAATGAGATTTAGAAATTCATTGGATACTACATAGCTTGTGCGTCTATTCATATATATATATATATATATATATATATTTATATATTTATATATATATATATTTATATATATATATATATATATATATAACAGCAAATGCAGCAGTTTCTATTCCACTGCAGGACAAAGGCCTCAGATATGGTGGGAGACCTTTGACTGATCGTTCACAGCAGACTTAGCTATTATTGGTGGCCCTAAATATCATAGCTTTATTGATCATGGCGATACATAAACCCTTTCAACACATTAAGGTATCCACACTCAGATATATATATATATATATATATATGTGTGTGTGTGTGTGTGCGGCTTTGATGCATTTCTTTGGGTCCATAATTGGGGAATTTACTTGAATCACGTACCTCGTCCATCCCACAAGACCTGTACACTTTGCCATATTGCAATAATACTCTATTGCTCACCTCAACTGCTTTGTTTTTCTTTTCATATATTAATTTATTATTGTTGCCAGCAGTATCATATTATTCGGCATTTTATATATAATATATATATATATATATATATATATATATAAAATGTGTTTCTAGTGATTACATTTATATAAACGGTACCTATAAATCGAATGTTAACTTTAATAACCTAATATAATCTCTTTTTAACGCTACTGGAACCTATGGAAGTGCAGTCGACTTTATTCTCTCTTGAAAGACGTTTATATACAATCTACCATCCATTTTTATTTGATCAATCCATCCATGTTGTTGGTTACCGTTCTTCACCTCTTCCTAGCAATGCAATACTAATTGACTAAATTCATAGAAAGGGGGACGCGAATTCGTGACGATAAGATGGACAAATAAAAATGATAGATATTTTTATGGTGAATTACGAAGGAGAATCCAAAGAAATTTAAGTTGTCATGATATATTTAATATCGGTTGTTTTTATTGCACTGTCGTTGGGCAGAATTGGAATTAATTGTGTTAACGATCAATCTTAATAGTATGCTTAATCATCTGTTGGGAAAGAGCGAAAGTGATTAGAAAGAAAAAAGCAAACATGTTAAAAATTGGCAGAAATGTATAACGCTTGGCATGACTAAACGAATGTGTGGAATTGTTTCATTCTGTAAAGAAATATATCATTCTTATTTTTTAGGGGTGGGGTAAAAAGATCATTATGTCAGTAATTTAATGTTTTTTTTTTTCCTAATAGGAAATCTTTGGTTGAGTATGTTGTTAATATCAAAGCTAAAGTCTTCAAAATGTTATTTACAATATATTCGATAGACACGAAAGAATATGAAATTTTTTTCTGATTTTTCGTGGGATTTTTCAACTTGAATTGTGAATGGTTTTGTATAAATCCCTCGTGCATTGCGTAATTGCATTTACCCCGCAAGTCTTTTTATCAGGCGGTTGATAGACACACGGTTTGGAATTTAGGATCGTTTGACATATCAAAAACTATAAAAAGGTAATATATGCGTGGTCCAAATTATAATGCACCTAAATCATGGCTTACTTAAAGTAGCATTCTCGTAAATGCCAATATTTTCTCTTTCAGAATATAATGGTGCGTTGAGTTTTATTCATTCTGATTTAATGTAAAATATTGTTCTTATCATATATCTTTTATGAATTTAGCTGTTCGTCTGTGACATATGGCGAGTTTCTCACGTGACATCCAAATCTCTTGACTCAAATTTAATGCAAATATTCGTCATATTTTTTTTTCATTTGCGCAAACAGAAGTTTGTCGTAATTAGCAGTTATGCAACGCGATATATTTTATTTTAAACACTTATTTATCCAGTAGTTATACATCTGTTCCTTTTTTTTTTTTTTTTTTTTTTTTTTTTTTTTTTTTTTTTTTTACATAAATCGGGAGAAAGTTTTTAGTTATTATCTGGAAACTGAATCATTTTACATGACGTTATATCATGAACAATTATTTCTTATAAAAGAAATTGAAATGTGAAGACATAATTCCGAAAATAATTGGCTTTGTAAATAATTTGCCTTCCTCTTTTTAACAATGATTAAATAATATATGAATAAAGACAGCAAGATGCATACTGACGCTATAAATCTAGAGTCTAGATTCATAGGTATTTGCAATTAACATGTAGATTTAATGTAGCCACGGAATTTTCCTTTTCTTATTTCCATATTGGATGAAAACAGCATAGAAATGTCTTCCTTTGGACAGGTTAAATGCAAATTAACAATAGTATTGTTTATCGTTTTCATCACAAAAACCTGTGTAATATATGTGTGAATGGAAATTTTTTTCGAATATTCTATATTTTTGTTCCTATTTGGGTACGTGAAGAATCGCATGATTGAGCCACTGGAACTAGTGTAATTCTACGGAGAACGGGCACATTTAGAGTAACATCTGGAAGTGAAGAAAATATATCTGACATATATGAAAGATCATATATATATATATATATATATATATATGTATATATATATATATATATATATATAATTGCATATATGTACACTTGTAGATTTTGGTAATCAATCTAGCCATAAGAAATATATGAATTTTTCATTCAATCTTGTTTCCAGTATTGTTCTCCTCATGTCTTTTCTTTAGGTGCTGACTTTCACTCTTTATTTATTGGATAAAAACAAAGTTTTGTCTATTAAATTCGTTTCTCTTGATTTGGATATTCTGGTCATCCTTTCCATTTAGAACTTCCCAGACTGTACCATCCTGTATGTAGTACTAGGTATGCAGTTAATTCTGTCTTGCCCTTTTCATCATAAGGCTCGATACCATAAAGTATTCTTGGAAGTTTTATTCCAGCTGTGACCAGATTATGGAATGATATTCCTAGTCTCGCAGTTGAACCAGTAGAACTTCAGAAGTTCAAACTTGTTGCAAATGCTTTTCAGCTGAACAAACTGACACAGGTATCTTTTCATAGTTCATATAATTATGATATCTAAAGTATTTTAACGTTTCAATTGATCTTGAAATATTTCGCGTTACGCACACTAAATGTGGATCTACGAGTAAGTGTTCACACTAGTTATGAATTTACTGGTCTTTGCTCCGCCATGGCTTGCTTTGATCGCAATTATACGTTATCTCATTGCTCCTCTGTTCTGGCGAGCTATGCTTTTTTTTTTTTTATTAATTAACTATATACATACACACACACACACACACACATATATATATATATATATATATACATATATATATATATATATATATGTGTGTGTGTGTGTGTGTGTGGGGGGGGGGTGTGTGTAAAGGAAGGTATTATCAAATTTAAATTGTCCTAAAACCTATCCATGCCAGGGATGAAAATTGATCTCTCTTGCCATTCGTATTGGTTTACGTTTCATATCAGGATTTTTTTTCTTCTTTTCTTTCATCCGTATTTCCTTTCCTCACTGTTGGAGCCCCTGGGCATGTAACCTCCTACTTATCCGGCTAGGGTCGTAGCTTGGCTAATTATATATATATATATATATATATGTATGTATGTATGTATGTATGTATGTATGTATATATATATATATATATATATGTATGTATGTATGTATGTATATATATATATATATATATACACACGTCAATAGCCCCAATACAGTCCAGTTATGTTGAGTTGATTGATTTAGATGATGTCGACCATGTTCCAGCATTGATGACTTAAGCCAAGGCTTCTTGAAAGTTTGGTAAGATCTGAAAAGGTCGTCTTATAGCATATCTTTAAATGACATAGGTTACACGTCTAGTAAAGTCTACCTCTTTAGTTGTCCATTTTCTTTAATCTATAATTTATTTAAAGAAAAAGAGGACCTGCCTCATTCAATGGATAACTAAAGAAATATTTCAAGAGTTACTGTATGCGTTTGGAAATGTATTTCGTCTAATTATATGGTTAAAATAAGACACCAAATTTACCCAAAATACCAATATATTTCAAATGATCAATTATGCAGTTTTGATAAAACGGTCCAATACGTTAATTATATGGCGAACACTAGATATAGATATAGATATAGGTTACGTTCAGACGGAATTCGCACGAAAAAAAGTTGCGCTGCAAATCGTAAAAGTCCTTATTTTGAAAATGTTAAAGTTTTTAGATTTAAAACGTAAAGTAAACATGCCGCAAAAATTTTATCATTATATTGGCATTATTTGAGGGCTTTGGTAGCATCTCTTCGACCACTAAATGCACCCACTGTTTACCCTTGTACCCTTTTATTATACTACCTCTCACGTTCGTTTCCTAGTGTAACCATGGACCAGGGTATATCCCAAGTTGCACATCTACGCTGAAAGGCCTTTAGGGCACCAATGCCGGGCCACATGTCCTCAATTTATGTAAATTCTCTCTCTCTCTCTCTCTCTCTCTCTCTCTCTCTCTCTCTCTGCAAAATTTGTCTTTTAGATTTGAACTCATGTTTATCAAATTACGTTTGTTTACCACATTAATGCTAGAAAAAAGGTGCTGAAGTTCCAACATTTTTCTTCACAACAAATAACTGAAGAAATTAGCGATAGAGAAATCCTGAAAGGAATGCACATAGTTTCTATTAACCCGCAGAAAAAAAACATAAGACGAGGTGCCATGCCATAGAAGTATGAAGATTCATGAGAGCGAGAAAGAGGTAAGGACGAAGGTTAGAAACTCCCTGAGAATGTTGTGAGGGTCTTCTGAGTATACCTCACGTGGTGTACTGTAGGGAATGTGTTTTTGGGTCATGGCAGCATCTTTTTGGCCCCTTGCTGCACCTACTTCATAGTTTTCTAATTCACCTGTGCTGCTGCTGCTTTTTTTTTTTTTTTTTTTTTTTTTTTTTTTTTTTTTTTTTTTTTTTTTTGCCGCTGCTGTCCAAGATCTCGATTTTGGCTTCATAGGTCACTTGCGGGGTATCTTCATTAATACATGGGCACATATTGGCCCCCAGTGCCGTGTCATATTATATGGCCAAAATTCATGAATTCAATCCAAACAAGAAAGAAACTCTCTAGTAACTACTGAAATACTTTAGTTGAATGATGGCCTTCACTTAGGATGAAAAAATCTTTAATCTTGAAGGAATAACAAATGCAGATTACAACTATCTATTCGCGCTTAGCACAAATCATTCCAGAAGTAAAGGGTACAAATTGTAATTGAAAAGATACACCACTCAATGTGGCAATTTCTTTGCATAAAAAATAGCAAATACTTGGAATAGACTTAGATGAAGTAAACAGTAACACGGTAAACGAGTTCAAGAATAAGTTAGACAAGATCATACGAACTCTCTAAATTCTTAAACTAAATCGCTCTACCAAAGAGCAAATGGATTCCCAGTGGATGGACTAAAAAGTCTGAGACATCCAAAATCCTTGTAACTCCTTGTAAGAGAGGAGCTCCCTTTGAGTGCTGAAGATCCAAATTAGTAGATAGGCAGGACAAAGGTAATGTCTATAGAGGGGGTGGGAGAAGAAGGAAGACTTGGACGACATCGAGAAGGTTAGATAATTTGGATGCAATCAAATGTTAAATATGATGGGGATTTAAAATAGAAGATTAACCCTTTCACCCCAAAGGACGTACCGGTACGTTCTTGCAAAACACTGTTAATTACATGTTTTTACATATTTTTGATAAATTTTTGAGAAACTTCAGGCATTTTCCAAAAGAATGAGACCAACCTGACCTCTCTAGGACAAAAATTAAGCCTGTTAGAGCAATTTCAAAAAGATATATAGCAAAATGTGCTCGAAATTTAACCTTATGGTAGGGGTAAAAGGGTTAATTGCAGATTTATATGCTTGATCAATGGGAGAAGGCCATCAGGAATCCTGTGCGACAGGAAGATCAGTACAAGGATTAAAGAAAGTGTTTATGAAAGTGTAGCTCGACCGGCAGTGGTTTACTGGGCCGAGGCATAGACGAAAAGGCAGGGCCAAGAAAGGAGGATGATGAGATACATATAATCGATATGGCCAGAAAGGATATTATTAGCGGAACAGTCAATGTATTGGAAGTATCGAAAAGAGTTAGGCAATATAGAGTTCTGAGGTTTAATCATGTTAGGCAAAGAGGAGAGGACCATGTTTTTGAAAGAGGCATATTCTGTTTGAATGTGTAATTGATAATGAAGTTTAAACCATATATTTAATTTCAAGCCTAAATCTAAAGCTCTGAATTGAAGCTAAATTCTATGATGTAAAAAAATTGGAAAATTTAAAACTTGTTTGCACTCCCAAGTAAGAGTGTTGTAGCTATTTTTTTTGTAATATTAAGTTATCAAAGTAAAACTCAAGAGTAAACCTATGAATACTGCTACCATCCATTGTTCAACCGGAAAACTCCAGATTCTGATCTTAAAGACTTTCCTTTGCGAGCGTTTTTTTTTATGACAAAATGGTTAAAAATGTTCCCTTTGAGTCATTTGTACAAGGATTTTTCATCTTTTACTTCAAATCATATTTTCTAATTAAATGTAATTTATAGAAAAAAAATATGAATTAAAATTGAAGAAGCTTCAATACCTTTGCCAATTATTGAAAGGAATTAACCTGCAATTTGCGAGCGGTTTTACATGACAAAATGATTAATACTTTTTCAGTTGTGTTATTGTACAAGGATGTTTCATCTTTTACTTCAAATCATATTTTCTAATTAAATGTAATTTATTGAAAAAAAAAAATATGAATTAAAATTGAAGAAGCTTCAATACCTTTGCCAGTTATTGAAATGAATTAACTTGCAATATATGACCACACTTCTAATGGCACTACATACAAATGCACTTACACTGGGTGATCGGTTTTACATGACAAAATGATTAATACTTTTTCAGTTGTGTTATTGTACAAGGATGTTTCATCATTTACTTCAAATCATATTTTCTAATTAAATGTAATTTATTGAAAAAAAAAATATGAATTAAAATTGAAGAAGCTTCAATACCTTTGCCAGTTATTGAAATGAATTAACCTGCAATATATGACCACACTTCTAATGGCACTACATACAAATGCACTTACACTGGGTGATCGGGGGAAATATATTTACAGTAATTTGGTGTTGTGTTCACACGCACGAATTCTCAAAGGGCATGTCCACCTTTTACTGTAAACATTTGGTATGGACTCTCTGACCTTTATAATGGAGGGCTTTTAGCCATGCTACAAACAATATCATTTAACAAATTCATGTATATTTATTCATATTACGAAATAACAATAGTTGATAAAGTAATAATATGTCATTAAATAAGAGAATTAGTTAATGTGTGGTTAAAATTCACTATCTTAAAAAAGCGATTTTTGTTTACAAACAAGTCCATTGCCGTTTGGTAATATGTCTTGTAGAAAGTCTTATTCCGTACCTAGAGAATCTCGTGTATATATATATATATATATATATATATATGTGCGTATGTATGTATATACATAGGTATATACATGTATTATATATAAATATATGTAATATATATATATATATATGTGTGTATATATACACATATATTTGTATATATTGTGTGTGTATGTATGTATATACATAGGTATATACATGTATTATATATAAATATATGCAATATATATACACATATACAGTATATATATGTATATGAATGCACATGTGCATATATATACCTGTATATGTATGTTATATGTATTTTTATATATGCATATATATTAGTTGCAAGCACACACACACAAAGGGAAAAATATCTTGGCATCATAATGCTCCTCTCTGTGTTTTGCATTCTTATAATAGGTCAGCTGAGAAGGATCAGCTTTAATAGACGTCATTTTGTCACGTGTTAGCGTTCGTTCATTAATAATTGGGTTATTTTGTTAAGAATATTTTTCCACTTTTTATTGAAATTCTTTAGTTATCCCGTTTATTTTGGACGTTTTTATTATGTATTTAGTGTTTTGTATTGGTCCTTTCATATCAATCTAACTCATGATTATTGAGGTCAGGATATTTTCATCGTAGTCTGCTTGTAAAACGGAAGTGAATTTTCGACTATAATCATCAGGATTTATTGTTGGACCCTAGTACGTTTCAAAACACAACCCTGGGTTTGATTCCCCGGCCGACGAGAAGCTGAATTATTATCTCTTGAGTTTATTCCCCCTAGGGTGTCTGATCCCGAGGTAGAGAGAATCCAGATATTAGGAGGAGTATGATATATGGCTTATATGAATGTGAAAAACACGTTTAAATGTGCATATGTGTATATGTATATATATATATATATATATATATATATATATATATATATACTATATGTATATATATATATATTAATATACATACATACGTACAGTAAAATTTTATAAATCTGAACTAATTTGTGGGGAACCCCTCTGGATAAACCGATAACATTTTTGGCAAACTGTATGGTAGGTGAGCTCCAACAGCCATGGACTAGGGTAACTGTATCAATACAGGTGTATTCCAGTTCAGTCTAAGCTATTAAATTCAAACTATGTAACCAGTGAGATATGTTTATTTAGAACAGCCTACCAGAAAGTCTTAAACAGGCATAGCTAATGAATTACAACTGAAGGTAGATTTATGTCAACATGAATTACATATAACTGAGGGTAGATTCATGTCAACATGTATTACAATTGAGGGTAGATTTATGTCAACATGAATTACCACTGGAGGGTAGATTAACGTCAACATGAATTACATATAACTGAGGGTAGATTCATGTCAACATGTATTACAATTGAGGGTAAATTTATGTCAACATGAATTACCACTGGAGGGTAGATTAACGTCAACATGAATTACATATAACTGAGGGTAGATTCATGTCAACATGTATTACAGTTGAGGGTAGATTTATGTCAAGATGAATTACCACTGGAGGGTAGATTAACGTCAACATGTATTACAATTGAGGGTAGATTTATGTCAAGATGAATTACCACTGGAGGGTAGATTAACGTCAACATGAATTACATATAACTGAGGGTAGATTCATGTCAACATGTATTACAATTGAGGGTAAATTTATGTCAACATGAATTACAACTGGAGGGTAGATTAACGTCAACATGAATTACATATAACTGAGGGTAGATTCATGTCAACATGTATTACAATTGAGGGTAGATTTATGTCAACATGAATTACCACTGGAGGGTAGATTAACGTCAACATGAATTACATATAACTGAGGGTAGATTCATGTCAACATGTATTACAATTGAGGGTAGATTTATGTCAAGATGAATTACCACTGGAGGGTAGATTAACGTCAGCATGAATTACAACTGAGGGTAGATTCATGTCAACATGTATTACAATTGAGGGTAGATTTATGTCAAGATGAATTATCACTGGATGGTAGATTAACGTCAGCATGAATTACAACTGAGGGTAGATTCATGTCAACATGTATTACAATTGAGGGTAGATTTATGTCAAGATGAATTACCACTGGAGGGTAGATTAACGTCAACATGAATTACATATAACTGAGGGTAGATTCATGTCAACGTGTATTACAATTGAGGGTAGATTTATGTCAAGATGAATTACCACTGGAGGGTAGATTAACGTCAGCATGAATTACAACTGAGGGTAGATTTATGTCAACATGAATTACAACTGAGGGAATTTTTATGCAACACACTTTATTTGGTATATGTTAGGCTATGAGATATTAATTCTTATGACTACTAAAAAGATGAGCTATTTATTTATTCTTATGTTGTAGAAATTAGTTATACTTTCCTACGTTGCCAAACATCTGAAAGCTACACTAATACCGAGAAAATATGAAATTTATGCAATTGTAAATATGTGCTGCATGTTGATCGTAAATACTTATTGATTTTCCCATTACTGTATCATACATCTCTTGAAGTGTCAGATACAATAATAATTAACAAGGGTTTAATCCACTAGGAAAAAAAACAATTACAAAGTGGTTTTTGTTTATTGTGAAAAAAAAAGTAAAGTAGCTTATTCAAACATCAAGAAGCTACGCTATCACAAAGTAAATAGTAAACAATCAATATTTGTAAAAATATGTTGCAGTAAACATTCCTTGATGTTCACTTTTAACATCTTTGTCTGCATCTTTTCCCACTTTTATGTGAGGTCGATGTTTCTGGCCAGCTTTCTCCATCTACCTCTGTCCCACACTTCATCACCGGTTAATCCCTTTGATCGAAGGTCATCCTTGATACAGTCCATCCACCTTCGCTTTAGTCTCCCTCTCCTTCTCGTTCCCTGTACCTCCATTTCCATCTCCCGCCTCCCAATATACTGTTCATTTCTTCTCATGACATGACCATACCACCTCAGTCTACTTTCTTGGATCTTATCTGATAGTTTACTAACTCCTGTGGTACCCCTAATTACCTCATTCCGTATCTTATCTCTTCACTTTTCACATCGTTGTACCGTATTATACCTGTGAATGAGACTGACAAATAATAATCTGGAAAGTTATAATCTTACAAACAAAAACTAACTTTCTTTTTCATAAACTATTCTTGGCTAATTAATTATTGCATAACGAACTTAGGAACATGAATCATCGACATTCAGCATCATACTATTTTTTTTTGCATTTAAAAACTGAAATATTGAATCCATAATTAAACTATTGAATTTTATTATTGAATAAACAAACTGTATGAGAACAATATCAACTGAGTACTGTATTGAAAGAACAAACAGTTTGAGAACAATGCCGACCTAGCTACCACAGCAGCTGATAAATAGCTGATCAGAATACCTGCGTATTTGATGTGACACGAAAACTCGTTTAGACTTTCGACACTATAAATTAAATTCAAATGTTAATATTCCGGTGATTCTTTAACCCTTTCAATCCATCTCACGTGGAAATTTTTTTGTCAAGCCTTAGGCCCATTTTGGGGACTATTAATCTTTTACTTCATCTTATTTCCGTGGATATGTAGTTTTACATATTTTTTAACATTCTATACTCTTAACTCTTACATAATGAAATAAAGTAAAATTTACTAAAATAAAGTAAAATTTATTGGATGTAAAATACATCTGCTGTAATTACAAAGGTGCAATATATATGTGTGTATGTATGAGTTTAAATATGTAAATACACACAAAGTAGGTTGACCAAGGCACCAGCCACCGGTTGAGATACCAACCTCTCTGGTTACGGCTCCTTTTTCTGTTGCCAACCTATACACTGAATAATCTAACATATTCATTACACATTCTCCTCATTCCTCATACACGTGACAACAATAAGATAACCCAAATATTCCTCTTAACTCCGGGGCTAACTACTACACTTTAATTCTTCAGTGGCTACTGTCCACTTAACAATGGAGAAGATTCTTTAGCTATGGATAGCAGCTCTTCTAGGAGAAGAATACTCTAAAATCAAACCAATGTTCTGTCGTCTTCCACTGACTTGGGTTAGAGTTCTCTGGGTTGAGGGTTCGCTCAGCCACACTATTCTATGTTTATTTGTTTCCTTTTCTCACTGGGGTATTTTTCTTGTAGGAAACCTTTGGCTTATAGCATTTTGCTTTTCCAAATAGGGTTGTATCTTGGGTAGTAATATATATATATATATATATATATATGTGTGTGTGTGTGTGTGTGTGTGCACATGTGTGTGTGCTCGCGCGCGGGGTTTGCCTTTGCTGAATTATTCATATTTGTTAGAGAAAATATTTATTTTATTTTTTATTTCTACATTAGTTCATTAAATCTCGCTCAGGGTGTTTTTTTTTTTTCATAAGCAGGCAATTATGAACGAAACCTGGTACTTTTCCGATTTGGTAATGGGAGGTTCATGTTACGCTGCAGTAATTGGAAATTTCGGATAAAATCGTTATGTATTATCAAAATTACTAGATGTGATTCAGGAATGATGCATTTTCAATGTTAGAAATATATATATATATATATATATATATATATATATATATATAATATATATATATATATATATATATATAGAGAGAGAGAGAGAGAGAGAGAGAGAGAGAGAGAGAGAGAGAGAGAGAGAGAGAGAGAGAGAGAGAGAGAGAGAGAGAGAGAGAGAGAGAGAGAGAGAGAGAGAGAGAGAGAAGAGGAGAGATAGAGAGAGAGAAATTAAATTCTATAACATCAAGTGACTAACACCAAACATACATATATAATGTAGTGATAGAATAAGCAAAAACCTCTTAAGGACAAAGATCTTTGCATTGAAATATACAAGGTTTATATAACTATTTGAAATGAATTTCATTATTCATTTTGTGTTGATAGTGAAATTGTTCACCAGGGTATTGTGAAAATAATGTTAGACCTTCTAAAAACCAGACTGATCAAAATTATTTCATAATCTGGATGATTTTGGTTACTGAGACCTTACATCAGTATGAAAACACTGGTCGACAAATATGTCGAGTGACACTGTTGAGGTGCCAAGTTGTAAACACTCGAGTTTTATCTTCTGTATGGTCTCGATGTGACACTAATAAATCTATATTTATTCAATTGATAATACTTAAGGAATGTACAGGGTAAAAGTGTATAGAATTGAATACAAATGAACCTGCAAGACCTGGCTTCTGCGAGGGAGTTTTTCCTTAGAGGTAGAACAAGGTGCCAGCGGTCCCTCCTCCTCTCAACTCCTCCTCCTCCTCCTCCTCCTCCTCCTCAGTGGCACTGTGGCACAGTGGTCGGCCTAGCAGACTAGCAGAGTGTTAGTCTGTTGGTAGACACGGTCCGAGAAGCACGAAGTTCTATTACAGTGTGTCTGTCTCTCTGTTCCTTGCTTACCTCGTTCTCATTCGTTGTTTCTGACTCACTCCGCAGTTTTATTTCTCGAGAGTGAACGAAAGGTGGGGTCATCTTTCCCCGTCTATTACAAAGAGTGATTTTGTTATAACGGCTTCGCTGAAGTTTGACGTTTCGTAATAACAACAAAACGTTCGCCCTATTTATAGGCAAAAAACTTCTGTGATCTATTTATAGATTGCGTTTACCTGGAGGAGACGATTCAAAGGTAAGTCTTCGAACGTCAAAGAGTATGTGGGGGATATTTTGGCACCTGCAGTTAGCATTCCAACCCCTGTCCTGGGAGTCGGGTCATTAATATGAGGGAAGTTATTTTTGAATGCAGATGGCAAGTTTTACATAAATGAATGTCTTGAGATTTTCATTAAGTATTCTATATGTCTCAAGACATTTGCAAGTGAATAGTTAATTTTAACGATTTTTATAATGTTTTGGGAATGTAAAGACTTTTGTTATTTTTTATGTTTATATTTTTTCGTTACATTGTACGTGGATCATTAAGTTGAGAATTATAAGATTTTCTTATAAAGGGTGAATATATGGATCAATCCTGCAGGTTATGGAAAACAGTTTCGCCGTAATATAAATTGATGACAAACCTGAACTAGCTCACTCCCCCTTTTGCGTTCGCAATTGACTTCCACGAGTAACACACGTGCCAGAGGGCAAGCTGGAGAACCAAATGAGGGGATACGAAAGGTCTTCGGCTCTGTTCCATCTCATTGAAGCTTTTGGAATGAGAGAGAGAGAGAGAGAGAGGGAGAGAGAGAGAGAGAGAGAGAGAGAGAGAGAGAGAGAGAGAGAGAGAGAGAGAGAGAGTCGTCTTAAATGTTAACTTGTTAGTTTGTATTGTAAAAAATCTGTTTAGAACCCAGCAAAAATTAGAAGAATTTTTAGTTATAAGTTCATTTTTAAAAAAAAAAAATTGTTATACACTGGCAATGTATTGTAAAGAAACTATTGCGAAATGAAGTTTTCTCGCACAGTTAGATAGAAAAAATCTGCTGTTTCAAATTCGATCAAATTCATCACATCGTTTCATTATTATCAATATCATATCTCTTAGGACGACAAAAGAATGTGCACTCATTAAAATATGTCTATAATCATTAAATAAACTTAAATATCAAATGAATGACAATAAACACCTAAGACAAAAAAAAAAAAAAAAAGACAAAAAAATCTCATAATTGTGAAACCAACTTCACCATGGAATACTGACTGAATATTCTCAGGAGAGACAAAACGGAGATAACCAAGCTAATTACTGTTGTATGGAGGGAACTTGTATGTTTAGAGATGGGGCAAGTTTAAACGCCTAGGCTTCCTTCAAATAATCAAGTTTAGCGTAGCTGACTTGGTTCCTTTACGAATCCATCGGTGTCATTCAGTAACATACTATTTGAATGTGATTTGGATGCTCAACCATGCTAGGTTTCAATATTTTTTACATTTGTTGTTAATTTGTATTTTAATATTTATTTTCTTGATGCGAGGATATTCTTTCTCCTTTAGCCCATGGAAATGTTGGGATTTAATAGTGTTTTTTTTTAAAAGGCAATTTAGTTTCTTTTTCAAACATGTGATGTGAGTTACTGATAGTCGACACCTTTAGTGAGAAAGGCGTTTGTTGTAATCAGTTCGTTATGAATAAGAGTTTTCTGGCAATTTATGGACGATAAAGTTGAAGAAAGAGATGTAGGAGACCTAAAATTCGGTGATTGATATATAGTGTAATGTTTGTGGACATTATTATTATTATTATTATTATTATTATTATTATTATTATTATTATTATTATTATTATTATTATTATTATTAGCTAAGCTACAATCCTATTAAGAAATGCATGATGCTATAATCCCAAACGCCTCAATAGGGAAAGATAAACCAACGAGAAAGAAAAATAGGAAAATATATATACTGTATGAGAGTTACTGAATGATTAATATAAAATATTTCAAGATCAGTTGCAACGTTAAAATGATCTGTCATAAGTTATGAAGACAAACACAAATTCATCTATCTATCTATCTATCTATCTATCTATCTATCTATATATATATATATATATATATATATATATATATATATATATGTTTATATGTATATATATATATATATATATATATATATATATATATATATATATATATATATATATATATATATATATATATATATAGATATGTGTTATATATATATATATATGAATATATATATATATATATATATATATATATATATATATATATATATATATATATAGACATGTAGGTTGATTTCTTACGAAAAAGAAGTTTGATGCGTCTAGTAACCAAGTGACTCGTTAAAAAGGGCCACTTTCCAAAGTGGGCTGTGGATTGGCACTCTAACGGTGTGGGTATACGAGTGTGTTGTCGTTGTCCGGGTATTGGAGGTTTGGGGGTTGGGGTTAAGCATGTGGATCGTTTGATTGATATTAATTCTACTGTGAGTAGTATCTGTAGAAACGACTGTTCCTTACTTGAGAGAGAGAGAGAGAGAGAGAGAGAGAGAGAGAGAGAGAGAGAGAGAGAGAGAGAGAGAGAGAGAGAGAGAGAGAGAGAGAGAGAGAGAGAATATTTTACTCTTACCATTGATGCTTGTAAGCAAATGCTTCGTCAAAGTCGTTTAGTATATGATGGATTGTTGGCTTCGCAAAATTCAAAGATATTCCGGAGCTGAAGGATATGTATTCACCCTTGTCTGTTTCGTCTGTTTGTTAGTTTATTCATTTGTTTGAAAACAACTTTACAAAAAAAAAAAAACACCGTACCGATTTTGTTCAAACTTTGTAATCATATTGGATATGACCCAAGGATGAATCTGTAACATCTTGTATGAAATATATCAAAGTACAGTACGCAGCAGTACTTTGAAAATAATCGCAATCTTAAGTACGGTAAATGGTAAATATTTTGTTTATGAACATTGCGCAAAAACTACAGAACCAATTTCAGCGAAATTTGGTAGACGTGTGGAGTACGACCCACGGAAAAAGTCCATTATGTTTTGAAGAAAGTACATCGATTTACGCGCAAAATAAGACTGCTTGGCGTGGCGAAGGCATGCTCTCTACCGAGTGTCTACTAGTTTAGACTGAAATGGTCTTCATCCCTATATCTATATTTTGAATTGTAGTTTTAACAAATGTTTAAATTGTAATGCGGCCCAGAAATATTTGGGACTGTTATAAGAGTTTCAAGTTCTCTAAATTTAGAAATGTTTTGATAATTTTGAAATTTATTGCAGTTTTGGCTATTGTACAATTGCTTCATGTCTATAAGTTAGTTACCTCAGTAATATAAAATCCTTATAATTAAGCATCATAAACGTGTTTACGTCAACTTTTCCCGTTATTGAGTAAAAGTGGAATGAGAGTATATGAAAGGACTTTAAAGATTTAAAAGGCCGCTCATGAATGGCAGAGGCAAGAGACAATGACATTGCCCTAGCAAGCAGGACAATGCACTAGAGACTGACCACACATACAGACATATATATATATATATATATATATATATATATATATATATATATATATATATATATACACACACATATATACAGTATATATATACATATATATACAGTATATATATACATATATATACAGTATATATATATATATATATATATATATATATATATATATATATATGTATATATATATATATATACACACATACATACATACATACATACATACATATGATCAGCCCACAAGCCTCCTCTTCGCCCAAGGTAGGACCAGGGAGGGCCAAGAATGGCTGTAGTAGTGCAGATGTCTTGGCAGATAAACCTTTAGGCTCCCGCAAGCCCCCATCCTTTGCTCACAATAATGGTGAAGTTGTAGCGAAAATAGGAACATACGAGTTTCAGTGGCACTCAAACCTCAGTGTGGTGATCACCAGACAAGGACGTTACCAACAGGCCACCACTTACTTGCTGTATATGGAAGGTCTTGCTATTTTATGTACTTCTGGGCAATATCTGAACTAGTTTCATGAGGCTCTGGCAGCAGTCTTTCCAGGTTAGGGTGGCCAATGGCTCTTGCAAAATGTACTCAATATTGATGTTCCTTCTAGATATTGGTTATAGTAGTCCATTTCAACTTTTGACAAGGGGCTCTTTGACTTATCGTCATATGAATATCAGTTATGTATCAATATATTGTATGAACCCTACATTGAAACCTATTAACCCTCGTATCTTTTTTTTTTTTTTTTTTTTTTTTTTTTTTTTTTTTTTTTTACCGACTAGCCCTCCTATCTCCGTTTTTAAATCTTCTAACCCACCTAACCCCTATTCTAAACCGACCAGCCCACGTGTCCGCTTTTGAAAACTTACTAACCCGCCCTTTTTTTTTAGTCTACTAACCCACCTATTCCCCCTTTTTAAATCAATCAAGCCACCTACCTCCTTGTTAAAACATAATAAACCACATATCCCCCATTTTAAACCTGTTAACCCTTTTATTCCCGTTTTTTAAACCTACAAACGCACATATTCCCTTTTTTAAACTTCCTAACACTTACTTTTTTTTAAACTCCAGCCCCCACCTATCCCCCTATTTTAAAACTCCAATTTTATTTTTTTAACACTAACCCACCTCTCCACCATTTTTAACCGAATAACCTACCTGTCCCCTTTTTAAACCTATTAAACCACCTATTCCCCTTTTACACCTACTAACCCACCTATCCCTCTTTTGAAGCCTATTCACCTACCTATCCCTCTTTTTTTTAAACTAAACTCTCATTTCCCCTGTTTTAAATCTACTAACCCACCTATCCCTCTTTTTTACATACTAACCCACATATCCCTATTTTTAACCTACTAACCAACCTATCCCCCTTTTGAAACCTACTCACCCACCTATCCCCCTTTTTTAAACTACTGAACTCACATTTCCCCTTTTTTTAAATCTACTAACCCACCTATCCCCCTTTTTAATCTACTAACCCACCTATCCTCCTTTTAACCTACTAACCAACCTATCCCCCTTTTTAACCTACTAACCAACCTATCCCCCTTTTGAAACCTACTCACTCACCTATCCCCTTTTTTTAAACTACTGAACTCACATTTCCCCTTTTTTTAAATCTACTAACCCACCTATCCTTCTTTTTAACCTACTAACCCACCTATCCTCCTTTTTAACCTACTAACCCACCTATCCTCCTTTTTAACCTACTAACCAACCTATCCCCCCTTTGAAACCTACTCACCCACCTATTCCCCTTTTTTAAACTACTGAACTCACATTTCCCCTTTTTTTAAATCTACTAACCCACCTATCCCCCTTTTTAATCTACTAACCCACCTATCCTCCTTTTAACCTACTAACCAACCTATCCCCCTTTTTAACCTACTAACCAACCTATCCCCCTTTTGAAACCTACTCACTCACCTATCCCCTTTTTTAAACTACTGAACTCACATTTCCCCTTTTTTAAATCTACTAACCCACCTATCCTTCTTTTTAACCTACTAACCCACCTATCCTCCTTTTTAACCTACTAACCAACCTATCCCCCCTTTGAAACCTACTCACCCACCTATTCCCCTTTTTTAAACTACTGAACTCACATTTCCCCTTTTTTTAAATCTACTAACCCACCTATCCTTCTTTTTAACCTGCTAACCCACCTATCCTCCTTTTTAACCTACTAACCCACCTATCCACCCTTTTTAAACCACCAAATTCACCTATACCTTTTTTAAACCTCTTAACCCATTTATCCCCCTTTTAAACCGTATAACTCGCCTATCCCCCTTTGATAAATTTACTATTTCTCCTATTTTTTAAACTCATGCTATCCGGCGCATTCCCTTTTTAAAGTTTCTAACCCAACTATCCTCTTTTTTTAAACCTATTAACCGACATATCTCCTTCTTTTAAACCTTTCAGACTTAGCTCCATTTTAAAATCTAAACTACCTATCATTTTTTTTAACCTACTAAGACACATATCCCCCCCCCTTTTTTTTTTAACATAGTAACATACCTATCCCCCCTTTATTTTAAAACTCATGCCATCTCACCTATCCCCTTTTAAACTAGTGTAACCCACCTATTCCCCGTTTTTAAACTACTCCTATCCTCAATTATTTAAAACATACAAACCCAAATATCCTTTTTTAAAACTCTTATAAACCTATCTATCCCCTTTTTATAAACCTACTGGAACCCATTTGTCCATTTTTTTAAAACTACTACTGAACCACCTAGGCCGTATTTTAAAATCCTAACCCACCTCACTTTTTTTTTAATGACCCATCTTTCGTTTAAGATTATGCTGGTTACTTGTGAATAGATTGATCTCTTAGATGATTAGGAGAGTTTGCTTATATTTTCATTATATCTTAATAACATATGGAGTTGACGACGTCGTCAATTCCATCTTGGAAGTGGATCTTACTACTGCTTTTGGAGATTTTTTTTTTTTCATTAACTACTGAGGATGGAAATGAAGTGAAGTGAAGTTTGAGGAGCTTCATTTAGGATGCCGTTCCCCTCCTACATTTCTTCTGTTGAGGCAGTTCTCGATTTGGGGAAATATTTAAAATTCAGAAATCGGAAGATGCCTTTAGATCGGTTGCATCATTATCCTGAGTTGGGGATAAATATATAGATACTCAGTTTAAAGAGTTTTTGATGAGAGGAGCATTTAGCTTTAATGGGACACACCACTTTTTAACTGCTGTTTATGTTAATGTAATAATATGGGGCGAGATTCTTAACATCTTTTGATTGGCTTCACATCCTTCGCTTTTCTTAAAGGGGAGCAATGGAGAAACATTATTACACATTATTAGGGAATTGAGCTAATAAGTAATAAAACATCTATTCTTAAATTCGTTGCTCTCAGAATATGTTGAAAGGAATCAGAAGTGTAGACTATGTCCCCATATCTCTGTGTAAGTGCCTGCGACCCCAGACACGTGCAGATGCACCCACCAATAAACACAGACCTTTGTAGATCGTGTTGCCATCTACAAACCTAGGGCGGCGGGGTTATATAAACTCTCTCTCTCTCTCTCTCTCTCTCTCTCTCTCTCTCTCTTAATATAGGTCATTTGTAGGACAGTTATATAAAGTGCTGTTAAAGATAGACTGCAGTGAGAGTAGAGTATGCATTCTTTTTTAGTCGAGTGTGAATCTGGAAAAATCTGATATCGGGTTTAAAGGAAAATATCAAAAGTTCAGCATTTGTGTCATGCTGCTTGGTTTAAGTTACTTTCATCCTAGTTGAATCTTATGGTAATCCAGGGAGATTCCTTCGATTTATTTATAATATATATATATATATATATATATATATATATTTCAGGATACTAGAAAGAATACGAGAAGGAAGGTAGTGATAGTTGACAGATATACACGAGCTGTAATTTAGTTTTACGAAACGAAAGAGCACAGTAGATGCTATATTTTAATTAAGACAGGAACGAGATAAATATTTAGAAAAAAAACGGGAAAATATGATTGTGGTTGTAGATATTAAAAAGATACTAGGAAGATTAGTCAATTTGTTAAGGCTCAAAATTAAGATTTACAAAATAGTTATCAGGCTTGTGCCATTATATGGGGTAGAAACCTGGGTAGTTCACTCGAAAGAGGAGGTATTGTTGAAAAGAACGCTGTTGAAAATGGCGAAATGGATTGCTACAATATCAAGATATAAGAAGAATGTGTGGTATATATGATGTAAAAGAGAAAACTAGGATAGCTTGTCTGAGAAC
>NC_090746.1:114093720-114108720 GCF_036898095.1 Palaemon carinicauda | reverse complement strand
AAAATTTCACTTTTTTTTAATGTATTACCCTTGATTAGGCCCGTGCACTTTCTGGGAACAGTCATAGAGAATGTGTCAGTGCGGTTACCCTTCATATCCTAAGTAGATTCACAATTTCTTTATTTGCACTTTTTAACTGACGTTGCCAATTGAAGGTACATGCCAATCAATGATATTTGTGTGTGTGTGTATATATATATATATATATATATATATATATTATTGCTAGCCAGTCTACAACCTGGTTAGAAAAGCAGAATGCAACAAACCCAAAGGCTGCAACTGGAAAAGTAGCCCAGTGAGGAAAGGAACTATGGAACTATGAGTTGTGGATGAGAAATAAAAACATTTTAAAATCTGTAGCAACGTGAAAATAGATCAGTCATAAATAAAAGAAGTTACAAAAAGTTTGAATTGCCTGATGAGGGAGATCATTCCTCAGTCTGGTCACAGCTGGAATAACACTTCTTGAATACCGTTGAGCATTGTGCCTGATGATGAAGAAGACTTATATATATTGTTAGATAATACGGTCGTGCTTGATTAATTAGATTGATAGATGGATACTATCTTGATCTCGACATGGTATTGGTAATATTTGACATTGAATAAGGACAAGTGAAGTGAAATAGTACAGTATTATTAATCATTTAGGTCATTCCCATTGCTACTTTTTGGACACAAAATTTGTACTTATCCTCTCCATGTATGCCCGCATATAGGCAACAATTTCAACAATTTCGCTGGCTTTTTATGGGTTTGGTCTTTGAGATCCAGTACGTGTATACATCACATTATAAGGGTCAAATTGCTGTAGACTTCGGAATGGAAAGGTGCATAAATTTGTCAAGATGTCCTATATATAACAGAAATAAAGATTTTCTCTCTCTCTCTCTCTCTCTCTCTCTCTCTCTCTCTCTGATTCTGAGACATCTTTACGTATACGGCATATCTTGAAAGATATACCCAAGTCTAACCACTTACGAGATCAAAAACCCGGAGCTCACTGGATCAAAAGATGGATACGAAAAGTTATCAAGCAAGTTAGGTAAGATGTCCGACCTCCCCCCCCCCCCCTCTCTCTCTCTCTCTCTCTCTCTCTCTCTCTCCCTTGCCTTCCATATACTAACTTCAAATAGAACTTCCCGCTCTGTGTAAGCATTTGATTGGGAAGAGGTGATGAAGTTTAACAGCATGTAATTACCAACCTTAGGTGGTAGTGATGGTGTTTAACGGTGTGGGTAAACGATCCCTAGATCAATTTCGCCTTTAATGACAGTTTCTCTCTCTCTCTCTCTCTCTCTCTCTCTCTCTCTCTCTCAGATAGCTTTATTACGGATGCTATTATAGAATTTTTCATCGGACGTACAGAATTTTGATAGAGCCAAGCAAGAGTTCTTCTTGAGGCAAACTTAAGTCTGCGTTGACAAGTTAGGCAAGAGGTTTTGGATGAAAGCGAGGAAAGGGGGCCGGGGGGGGGGGGGGGTAAAAGAGGCTGAAGGGCGTAGTAGGTTGAAGAAAGCAGCCTTGCTGTGTGCGTCTCTCCCGCAGGCTGTCATTCAGATATAAAAGTCTCTCTCTCTCTCTCTCTCTCTCTCTCTCTCTCTCTCTCTGGCTGTCTAGCCCGAAGGCCTCTACTCAGCTTTTTCCCTTGACTCGGCTGATGCTAAACTTTCTGTCTGATACTTTAATCTTTAGTCAACATTGTTGTATGTATGACACAGCCCACGTTCTCTCTCTCTCTCTCTCTCTCTCTCTCTCTCTCTCTCTCTCTGTGATTTTTTATCTGTATGGAAACTGAACCTAATGTCTATAAAAGTTGAACAAAGGCAGTGACAAAGTAATAATTTCTGTTTTTTTTTTCACTCTTGCCCAGAAAGCAAAAAAAGGTACTGGAAATTAGGAAGTTGTTATGGATACCCCTGAGTGCATTTAATGAAAATTAATTGAAGCATGTGTATGTGTGTATATATATACAGTATATATATATATATATATATATGTATATACACACACTGTAATGTATGAGAAGTACTATATACAAATATGCATCTATATATATGAGTGTGTATGTATATATATATATATATATATATGTATATATGTATATATATATATATATATATATATTGTAATTTCATTACGTGTTTTCCTTTCCACCCTTTCCTCCCACCAAACAGTTCCCGGTGAAATAATTTTTTCATTTTAAGTTTAGTCCCACCAAAAGTGGAAAGTAAAATATTTCCCCCAATCGACGCATATGTGAAACGTCTTCAGTTTTATGTCTGTATTCATTCTACCCAGTGGGATTTGCGTTTACTTTTATGCTTTTCAATTCATAGGTGATGTTCCCTTCATTTTATTTCTCGCCCCATCTCCACTGAGCCACGCCCAGTCGTAAAAGACTTACGGTCGTTGACGGAATATTCGTACCCGGTGTTGTTTTGTTTTGACGATCGTCTTATCATCAATCATCCTCTAGTGACGTTCTGAAAAATATGAATAAAAAACAGCACTTTTTATGTTGATGAATATGTGATGAAGAATATGTGAGGAAATGTTATGTTCTTTATCTTTGTTTATGCTAGTGATCATGTGATAGCCTCTGACAGTACATGCTTAATTTTATATATATATATATATATATATATACATTGCATACTTTGCGTGCGTAATAACGTTTTGGTACGAAACTTTGTCTCTAGTAGCTAAGTTGAAAATTTGTGAAGGCATTGTTGAACCAAGAAACTCTCGAATGAAGATTAAGTATGTCTGTAAATGTAATTAAAAGAGAGTAGAAGAAGCTGTTTAGTTGAACTGCCTATGTTCTATATGGAGTGTAAGAAGATTTAATCGGATTGGAAATTCGTTGGTATCAAAAGTGTAAAACATTTAATATGATGAGAGGATTGATCAGATTATTTTGAGGTGATTCGATCAAACGGAAATAGCGGATGGTAACAGGTCGAATGTAACTTAGTACTAATATATAGAAGGAAAGGAAGGCATCGGAATTGTATAGGAAACTTAATATCCATGAAACATATGAGTGTTTGCAAGGCGGGTTTCAATTGTACAATGTGTGAAGGGTGTTCAACGTGCTGATGATTAGCTTTATATGTGGATGTATGAAGTAAGAGTTACCTGCATAGGTCGCTCTTCGTGATTCAACAGCCGAAGGATGAATATGGTAGTTAAAAAGAGTTGCTGTTTTCTAAAGCCATCCCTATTTAGGGGAAACCACTTGATGCTGCATCACACCCACCCCACCCCACCCCCACCCCACACACAATCACACACACATATATATATATATATATATATATATATATATATATATATGGACAATATTCATGCAATGACAAGTAAACATATATATAACTCCGTGTTCCGTGTATATACATAATACCTTCAGCGGATTCGAATACATTTAATGTCCCAATTGATTTGATGATGTGATTTGGTCGGATTTTGGGGTGAGGGAGCCGAACTCCACTAAATGGTGTGTTTCTCTACAGCGTTCTCCAATTTAGATCAGTCAACTAACCTATAAATTTAATAGGCTGCATTACATTCGAAAATGTGCCAGTATTAATGGCCAATTCTACTGGACTGAAGGTTTACATTTATTATATACCAAAGTAAAGCTAAGAAAGTAGGATAGTAATTTGATACCCTAATAATTTCTCTCTCTCTCTCTCTCTCCTTCTCTCTCTCCTCTCTCTCTATGTATACAGTAAATATAATGAGAGAGAGAGAGAGAGAGAGAGAGAGAGAGAGAGAGAGAGAGAGAGCTGTGTAGTATCCTAGTACTTTCTTTTCCATGCAAATCATAACTCATACAGATACTGAAATCCCATTGTTGAACAAATAGATAGGCATAGACAGAGACATGAATTAATACAAGAGGATTAATTTGCAGCAGAACATAGTAAATAGAAGCTTACACTACAACCAGCTTCGCGGCAGAAATGATATCTCATTATTAAGAATACCGTCGTCTTGAAGAGAATGCTACCTTGACAGGTAGAAATTCAAGTGACTCTGCAATGAAGGATTTCAGACCCTTGAGGCTATTATCCTGTCTTGAAATCGGTGTTATTTGACGGACCATCTAATTCCATCTCAAACTTTAAACGTCCAGAGGCATTATTGCTTCACTTCCATCACAGAACGATGGAGCTGAATGACCTCTTTGACTCCAGCGGTCGGTCATATGGCTCAAGTGAATAGATAATCATTATAGAGCGGGGTAGGATACTTCTCTTTTTCTATGTATTGTTTATTTGTTTATGTACTGACTTAGTAGAAAATAAAATGATCAGGCCCATTTACCGGTTTGATAAGAGCTTGTTCTTAAGAAGTGAATATGAAGCAAGACAAACATAAGAGTTTTGACAGATTTTACGGAACTAAAGGAGACGGTCAAAAAGTAAAAGGTACTAAGCCATTCGGCTGGGATACATATATGGTCCCTGCATTGCATAGGAATACCTTTAGTAGTTACAGAATTGTTGCAGATCCCAAAAGGCACATTACCTAATTATTTTTTTTTTTTTTTTTTTTTTTTTACGGGTGCACTACAAGCATTACTAAATGGTCTTTGCATCGTCCCTTCGGTCCGTAGCTGCATCCCCATTTTTGCTTTCTTCTTTACATCTGTTCCAAATTTCCCTTTTTCCTGTTGAATATCCCCCTAAATGGCCTTCTCGGCCATGATGCTGGGGTCATATGATTAATCTATAAATCAAGAAGGCAAGAACAGTTCCTCTCTCTCTCTCTCTCTCTCTCTCTCTCTCTCTCTCTCTGTGGATGGTTTTGAAATGATCTCTCTTGACAAAATTATAAATATTCGCCTGATTTAAGATATGATGAAAAACGGAATAAATATGTATAGTGATAACTATTGTTTTTAAAGAGGGCAGATTGAACATTCGAAATATCCTGCATGATGTTTGTGTTCCAGGTTTTTAATGGATTTCGGAAATCGGAATATTTCCCAGCGGTGCAATCCGAATGAAAAACAATTTGTACTCAGTAATAGTGTAAAGTGAATTACATTTTTTTCCCTGTAGGTTTTGATCTAGTGAAGCTTTGTTTATAGTCTTTGACAATTTAGAATGTTGCATAATCTTTATAATATTGTTACTTAATGACATCACTTACCCCCCTTGAATATCCTAGTTTAAAGAAACCATTTGTTTTGTGACCGAGTTAATCTTAATAATCACAAGATCATGCTTTGAATGTCAAAATTGCCAGATCCATTTGTTTATGATGATAAGGGAGTCACATTTTAAACTTATTAAAATGCAGGTACTACGTTATTGATGCAGTGAAAAAAAAATCAATAAACTAGGATTTTAATAATTTTTTTTCATAACAACTAGTCAGTTTTTTTGTTTCTAGAAAATCATAATCTAACATTGCTAATGTAAAAGCGTAAATTCCCTTGTGAAAGAAGAAAGTAATGGTTTCAGATTTGAAGACAGCATATCGACTTGATTTGACATTCCATTGAAAGGTTTACTTTATTATTACCTCTGCCAAGGAAGTTATAAAATGGCCTGCTTTCATTTATTTACCGGTTTGTTTGTCTGAGCAGGATTGCGTCAAAACGTTTTTTCCAGTTTTCACCAAATTTTAACAAGGGTTAGGTATTATGCTCCAGAACTCATTAAATTTTGTAGATAACCCGGGTCAATATTGCGATTCTGGTTATTATTAATATAAAGTACATTAATTACGGTCAACATATGAAAAAGGGAAAGCTTGGTCCGTATATTTGAGTAAAATGTTGACACTTCAGTGGCAGAACCCTGAAGTCTCTTGATTGATCTTTCTACTCGGTATTAATATTTTTGCCTGTTCATGATTATAAGTTTTATTTACTGGTTTTAACTTCCTTTTTTTCCCGGATTTTACTTGCTTTTAATTTAGCTTCCGTTCTTCCCGGATTTTACTTGCTTTTAATTTAACTTCCCTTCTTCCCGGATTTTACTTGCGTTTAATTTAGCTTCCGTTCTTCCCGGATTTTACTTGCTTTTAATTTAGCTCCCTTCCAGGATTTTACTTGCTTTTAATTTAGCTTCCCTTCCGGGTTTTACTTGCTTTTAATTTAGCTTCCCTTCCAGGATTTTACTTGCTTTTAATTTAGCTTCCCTTCCAGGATTTTACTTGCTTTTAATTTAGCTCCCTTCCAGGATTTTACTTGCTTTTAATTTAGCTTCCCTTCGGGTTTTACTTGCTTTTAATCACAGCGACCAATATTCAACTGAGTAGGAACGACACAATATTGCTGAAATGACTGCGCCGACGGCAGCAATAGTCTGACACTAAGTAAACGAAAGCAATGAACTCATCGTTGGATATCGTCAGTATCTAAATTGCCATAGGAGCCGGGATGGATAGTGGATTGGCACAGGGAGTTACTGTATGTTGCTGTGGTTATGGTAATTTATAACGTTGCTGTTTGCGCGCAGTTTTTTAAGGCGCCTGTTTTGAAAGCAGAAATTGTTAATTTATTATAACTGCCCTTCTTTTATTTAACAATTTTTTTTCTAATTAATTGCAAGCGCACGCATGTTACCTCAAGCGGTGAACTGCAGGCGTTATCCGAGGGACTTTACAGTATCCCACCGGCTCATAGCTCCCTCCACATCTTAGCCATATCTTTACTACCGTTCCAATATCTTGATTTTCACTTCATGGTGCAATTGCAGGATTTCCCCCAGCCGTACCATGGCCCAGTTTGCCTTCCAAATTCGGTGCTGGGCCATATGGCCCAATTTCATAAATGCATACAAGCATACATATAAAGCCCCTTGGCCATCCATGAGAAGAGAATGGCCTAGTAACATTACTTACAAATATTATATATATATATATATATATATGTATGTATATATATATATAAATATATATATATATATATGTGTGTATACATATATATGTGTATATATATATATATATATATATACATATACATATACATATATATACATATATATATATCTTGTATGTTTGTTGAGGAGGATTGGATATGATAGTGTGTACGAAGGGGAAATAGTGCTCCGGCTCATACACGGATAAATATACCGAGTAAACAAGGAAAAGGCGTTTAATCAAGTTGATAAACATTTCATGTAAACAGCATTCAAACTTCACAGGTATTAGTACCAAATTTTCTTTGGCATTTTTTAAGGTATTGTGTAATTCCACCTCATGAAATCTGGGGACGAATGCAAACAACACAAGGGATGGAGGGAAAAGTCTGTGATGCATTGTAATATCTTTCCTCGAAATCATAAAGAATCTGCGAAAATGGAAATTCTCCTTATATTACTTTTACTTTCAAACTAAGATATTGATTTTAAAAGATTTTCTTTAAATTTATTAAACAACGATCAAATATCTTCCCTACAGCTTTTTCAAAGTTTCTTTTATGAACATTGTAACCGAAGTAGAATTTTGCAAACTTAACCTTCCTTTTGAGGAGCCTTTTTTAATATGTAGGTAAAATTTCCAGATATTTTCTAGGGGAGATATTTTATCATCTTATTGCTTGATGAAGTTTGCTGGATAACTTTCGATTAACATTTGACAGAAATAAAAGAAAACTAAAGGCCAATCATGAATGGCAGGGGCAAGGGAGAGTAGCATTGCCCTAGTAAGCAGGACAATGAACTAGAGACTGACCTTATATACATATGATCAGCGCCCAAGCCCCCTTTTCACCCAAACTAGGACCAAGGAGGACCAGGCAATGGCTGCTGATGACTCAGCATGTAGATCCATAGGCTCCCCCAAACCTCCTATCCTTAGCTTTCAAGGATGGTGAGGTTGCAGCTACCAAAGAAACTAACTCGAACCCCAGTCTGGCGTTCACCTGTCAGGGACGTTACCACATCGGCCACGAAAACCCTAAAATAAGGGGTAAAACCGCTATGAAGATTTTTTTTCCCTAAGATCGCCATGCATTCATCACCATTAATAGATTTATAACACTTATAAGAGACACAGCCATTAAAATATAACTGTGAGCCTTTTCGTTGGGGTGCATTGCAAAAGACTAACGTAATTAAATGCATTTTGTGAAAGAATTGTATTAGCTTATTGGATGGCAAATACACTTCATGGTGGGATTTTAAATGTTGAAAATTAGTGAATTGTTATAAGACAAGGTGATAAGTATATCATGGTATAACAAGAATTAAATTCGAAGTGGAAAATATTAATTGGGTGTAGAAATTGAGGGGTTAGGTATTAGAAGGATTTGCTAGATTTAAATTCTTAATCCTAAACAAGCGGAAAATTTAGTATTTATGCTCTTATAATAGATTTATGCAATTTTTTTATTATGGACAGCATTCCTAAATTCATAGTTAATGAAAATTTTTCATAGCTTTTAATTAATGTAAAGTCGAGATATATAAAACATTAAAGTCACCACTAGAAGCTCGCTCGAATTTTAGTGAAATATGTTTCCTTGTTTTTCTTCGGTCATAATTAGGTCTTCCTTTCTATTGACCTTTGCTCTCAAAATAAAATATTTACTCTGAAATGTTTGAGTTTCAAAAAAATCTAACACCAATATAAATTTTTGATCGGTGACGTTTACCATTTAAATAAAAATCATCCAATCGAGGTAAAATATTTTTCTAAGAGCGGAGTCATGCTACAAAACCCGCTTAATATTATTCGAGCCTCTAAATGGCACTGGTAAAAGCATTAGAATTTAATAACGTTTTTACGACCGAAATAATATTCCTATTAATTTTTGAAATGTTTAAGCTTGGCAATTTTCCACCCACTACAAATTATACGGTTGTTTCACACAATAAACGCTCGCATTGGACGAACATCGCATAACGTTTTTCCATAATAGAGATTTTGATTAAAATCCTTTTGAATGACGTCTGATTTAAAGGCCGCTCATGAATGGCAGGCGCAAGGGACATTGACATTGCCATGGTTAGCTGGACAATGTTCTAGAGACGACCATATTATACATATGATCAGCGCCCAAGCCTCTCTCCACCCAATGGCTACTGATGACTCAGCAGGTAGACATATAGCCTCCCCCAAACCCCCTATCCGTAGCTCGCAAGGATGGTGAGGTTGTAGCGACCAAAGGAACTAATGATTTTAAGCGGGACTCGAACCCCAGTCTGGCGATCACCAGTCAGGGACGTTACCACACAGGCCATTATGTGGTAATAAACAATTTTACACGCACGTAAGTTTAGTGTTTATAGTCATGTCAGTTTTAGCAGAAAAATAAAAAATCTGAAGTTCGAACAGTAATTAACCGCGTGCATCTTAATCACGAAACATTGCTTAGGTTTCATCATAATTTTGCTTTCCAGCTTCAGAGGACTAGTTTATTCCCCCTCCCCCCAGGCGGTGGAATCGATTTCATCAATCCCCTCGAAGGAGGAGGTACAATATACCTGCAAGGTATTAAAGGTTCCAGGCGAAGGGAGGGAAACGATAAATGATTCAAAGTTTTGATAAATTGTGTTGTGCCGGGGGTTAGAAACGCTTTGAAAAGAAAGGCTATGTTGTTGATTCTGGATAGTTATCCTCAGGAGAAACCTGGAATTTTTTGGTGGGGAGAAGAGGGGTGGGTGTTATACATAATCGACCAACTCCCTTTACTTCTTCCCTTTTTTTTGGGGGGGGGGGGGTTTGGTGTTATATTTTTTTTTTGGGGGGGTTGGTGTTATACACAATCGGTCCCCCCCCCCTTCTTTGCTCTACAGATTGAAAACGAGAATAATTTACTTGTTCTTTTCATTTCCAATAAGTTGCTTTAGAATTTCAAGAAAAGCGTCATTGATTTTATTTCACATTATATTCCTCGTGAATTTTTCTCTTTATTTCAACATAATCACTTTTCATTTAACACTGGCAGCCAACGAGTTATTTTTTCTATTTTTCAATAGGAATCTCATGTACATAGGTGTTGAACAAATAGATGAAAGTAGCTTTAGTGTGTTGGAACATACAGTTGATCATTATCCAATATTTGGTGTATTCGAAATCGAATATACACATGTTTGAGCGTTGATGATAGCAGGTTCATTATGTATTAGTGGAATAGGTAATCTTTAATTATTAGTGTAATGCATCGAAATCATGCACATCACTTTCAGATGGTTTTATCAACCTGTTTGTACAGGAAGTGATTTTATCATCTTGTTTGTACAAACTATTTAGCCAACCCGGTAGGAAAAAAAACATTTCCTTTATCATAGAAATAACAGGAATTTCTTTAGCGACGTTAAAAATAATTAAGAAATAAATAAAAATGGCTGAAAACTTTCTCTATCCCATATAATTAATTAGGGTATGATACTGGGGTTAAAAAAAAAAAAAAAACAATACAAAGAACACAGATACCATTAAATTATGATAATACTGTTTGTTTGCAAGCATACGCATTATTATATGTACAATAGATGATCTATAAAGTTTGATAAACATAGCAAAATATACTTATCAGTGAATTAAGATAAACCTGATTGTTTGCAAGTATACATATGATTATGATATACATGTAGTAGATAAACCTTACATCATAAACAGTTTTTAATTATCTTGTAGAAGACATTGCATAAGCATTAAGGACTTGCATAATTACAAATAGTAAATGCAATATGTATTAATAGATAATAGAACATACAAAAGACCTGAGATTTATGTATGAAAGTCAACTGTCAACTGGAAGGGACTATTGTATATCTGTTTCCAGCATGGAGAATGTAGCAAATCTTTATCCGTTTACCAAGATAATTTTTTTTTTCTTTTTAACTCAAAATTTCCATGCTTCAACAAAGGAAATGAACTACTTAACAGTCTTACACGGCTTTTATTGGAAATGGAAATCTTGATTTTACTATGGATTGGTATATTTAAAGTTTCATTTCTTCAATAAAATACTATAGTTTTTCCATGCACTTCGTTTTTTATTAGGGTGTTTATTGGATCAGCTAAGATACGACCAAATATTTTCTTTACATGTGAAAGTACAAGTACAGAGATTTACAATCTTTTACCACCAGCACTGCCCAAATATATGTCAGATGAGTCTGAATTACATATCTTGATTTTATTTCCCATTTTTTTCTCATTAGACTGCTAAAGATCCCCTTTTGCGGTATACCTCCTCATTTACCTTAGCAGTGCATGATTTGGTGTGCATTGACTCGCAAAGTTAACAGTTTAATTAAAAAGTTAACAGGATATTTAACTTCTTTATCGGATAAATCATCTCTCTCTCTCTCTCTCTCTCTCTCTCTCTCTCTCTCTCTCTCGTTTCTTGTGCATCACCAGCATGTGCCTTATCAGTAACATGCATCATTAAAGTTTTTTTTTTCTTTTTTTTTTTTGAGGCGTATATCAAGCTTATTGATTTTGACAGAAACCTTTTATAACAGACAGTTCAACCATCCATGAAATTCCCATTTGTAATTCTGTCTTTTTGTAGGGGTGAACAACTAATGCAAATTTGTTCTTATTGGATATATGATACCATATATTTTAAGGGTAGATTAGATATTGTGGAATACGTTAATAAGTCCAATAGCTAATTAAGCCTAAAATAGTAAAAATCATCTTGCTAAACTCTCTCTCTCTCTCTCTCTCTCTCTCTCTCTCTCTCACATAGATATTGTATTCTCTTGATTGTCGTCTTGCTCTCTCTTTAAGAACTTGGAATTCACAAATGGACGGGAAACATCATTGCTTATGAAAAGATGGAGATAAGCCTCGTCATTTGAGATATTCAGCTGCGGAAACCTCTCTCTTTGATATGTGGTCTTCTCAAGGCAAAAGACTTGAAATTCCTTTGTCATGAAAAGGATCTTTTTAAAAGACCTCACATCAATTTAAGATGATACGGGACGGTGAATTCGCTTGTTTTTGAAAGTTAGATCTACGATAGGAATCTACTCTCCAAAGAACTAAATCGTATAATCTGATGATTTAGTCATTTTTGAAGGCGGGGAACGTGAATTATGTTATTGGCTGTGATCAAGTTAATGTTTTTACTAATCTATTATTGTGGTTGTGGTGGCCGATGTGGTAAAGTCTCTGGCTGTTGAACGCCAGACTGGGGTTCCGAATCCCGCTTAAACTTGTAAGTTTCTTTGGTCGCAGTAACCCCATCATTCTTGTGAGTTAAGGATGGGGGTGTTTGGGGGATCCTGTAGGTCTATCTGCTGAGTCATCAGCAGCCATTGACTGTCCCTCTTTGGTCCTAGCTTGGCTGGAGAGGGGGCTTGGGTGCTGATCATATGCATATATGGTTAGTCTATAGGGCATTGTCCTGCTCGATAGGGCAATGTCACTGTCTGTTGCCTCTGTTATTCATGAGCGGCCTTTGCACCTTAATGTATAGCTTATTCGTTGCTTCTTCGTTATTATTTCTTTTGGGGTCCTTAGGGTTTTGCTTTTCCCAACTAGGATTTGTAATGGCTATTAATGATGGTAATCATGAGAATTTCATAGTGCATAAAACGAGGGTCTTCTTGCAAAGACTATTCTTACATTTCATTTTCTTTCTCAAAGGGTCGGTTTCTAGCGTTGATTTATTCACTGGCATGCGTCCTTGCTGTTCCTTTTGAAGTTATTCTGGGGTTGTGGGGATGCGCAGTCATTGCCTTGTTCCTCCAGGACTCCTTTGAGTTGGGAGGCCCGTTTGTGCTGATGACGAGTGTCTAAATATTTGGTCCTTAGGTATTAGCGCTTACTTTTATTCCTCCTTAGTGACCTTTAAGCTATTGAATGAGGCCGACCTGTCCTAGATAATTAACAGTAATGATTAGAATATATATTTTTAGTCTGTATCTTCTGTTTACTACCAAACTTCGTCACAGATACCTGTGTAATAGACATCCCCTCTCCCCTTGACATATTTCGGCAGTTATATCTATAAACTAGTTACCCGATAGCTAGAGGAACTCTTCATCTCAATATGTATAAGCTATTTATGTGTTAATAACCTATCAGCGACCTCGGAATTTCCCCCCCCCCTCTCTCTCTCTCTCTCTCTCTCTCTCTCTCTCTCTCTCTCTCGCAAGCAATAATAAAATCATCTCTCCTGCTTCCCTTGCTGATGTGAGGCACAAATGTCAATTTGGAATTCATGAGAGTTCAGAATCAAATTAACAAATTCCTTTATTCTAGTATAATGGAAGTAAGTTAGTGCAATTAACATTGGTATCACGTTTTGATTAAAGGCTCCAGGTTATATTCTCTCTCTCTCTCTCTCTCTCTCTCTCTCTCTCTCTCTCATATATATATATATATATATATATATAAATAAATATATGTATATATATATGTGTGTGTCTGTCTATCCAATTGATGAGAAGAGTATCCTAGAAGAAAATCAAGACGATAGTCAAGGCTTGATTCATCTCAAGTGTTATATCAACAAGGAATTTTGTTTCTTCATAAACATTTAAAAGCATTCCTACTTCAAGCTAACCACTTAATTATGTACTAGTGCCATTAACCTCAATCCTCGTCTTAGTCTCTCAGTATATAAAGACTCGTTTTCCATACTTGTCTCTTCTTCCTTGAGAAAAAAATAGTTTCTCTCTTTTATACATCAATTATCTCAAGACCCTTCCTTTCAAGCATTTTTTTTTTTTTGCTTAGGCTCACTTCTTTCACCTTATTTGCATTGTTTTATTAATAAAAATAGTTTTTTCACCTTCACCACTACACTTTACAACCTCTTTCATCTATCCGATGAACTTGCTCTTCTTTGAACACTGCATCCTTAATGATATTTAGTAACAAAGTGACATTACTTAAACGGGAAGGACGCCAAGTTTTATACCAAACCTCTCTGTCTAATAGCTTATTAATTCAAGATCTGGAGTTCTAGTATAAACCATTCTAATCACTATTAAGTAATTATTGCCTCCATCATTATTGACATTATTCCCCAGTAATTATTAGAGTAACAAGTGTATGTGTTCCTTAAAAAAAGCTGTTAAATATTTGAATATGTACGCACACACATTCATCACTTCGCACCCTCTCTACTTCTCTTAATAAGGCTACATGACGCTAATTTAGTTTGGACAATTTATGGTAGATTGTTGTTTTCCGAGTGATTGCCGTTCAGCGTGACAGGAATATATATATATATATATATATATGTATATATATATATGTATGTATATATATATATATATATATATATAGATAGATAGATAGATAGATAGATAGATAGATAGATAGATACTGTATATATAGTATACACTTGCTCTTTATTGTAGAGGAGAGATTCTTAGGAAACTATTTATTAAATCTTACGCACTTTACCCAGCCCCTTCCCTATATTCTTAACTATCCTATCATAACGCAGTATCTTTTAAAATAGCATCTGTCCATATCTTATATACTTGAATATTTTCTTTTATGATAATTTAAATAAGACTTTTAGCAATTTATGCTTTGTTTCTCCTTGTACACATATCATTTTCCTCTTATCTTTGTCTTTCTCTTAACTGTTCTTTTTTTCACGTACAATATTTTTTTTCTATCTTGTACTGAACGTTATTCTGCTTTCTGTTACATACTGTAAACCTCCTCCTCCCCCCCCCCCTGTTTTGCTATCTGACAGCTGCGTTTTTTTTTTTTTTTTTTTTTTTTACATTCTCTCCTTTCACATACCCAATCTGCAAACATCCCCTTGTTGCTGATAGTTCCCCTATAAGGCTCGAAACTCCCCTTTCAACTGCCATCTTATCTGCAGCTTTAATCTTAGTCCATTTTCATCCCTCACTTCACACGGTGTCCTCACTACTCGCTATGGAACTTACTAATCTTAATAACAGTTTATATCCCCACCATAGATCTTTCCCTTCTTCCTCTACATTTTATACTTACTGTGAATCATGCCATATGGTATACTTTATATATGTGTGGATATATACGTTTACACGTGTGTGTGTGTATATATATATATATACATATATA
>NC_090746.1:114078720-114086220 GCF_036898095.1 Palaemon carinicauda | reverse complement strand
TTAAGATTTTACGCCACAATGTGTCATTGGAATAAAGTTAAATTCATTATTGCAATGGATACCAAATAGTTAACTGACTGGTGTATTTCTACTTTCATAACGTGCAATCTTTTTAAAGTAGATCGTAGGCCAGCTTAAATTTCTTTGACCGTCAGAGTGAGAATATGTTTTTATACGTTCTCCTGTTTCAGTACTCGTTGCATTACATCTGCACCTGGTGAGGCATTAGAATCCAATTTCACGACCCCTTTTTCATTAACACTTTTTTTGGATATTTAAGAAAATGGCCATAACTAAAGACCTATTCTCAAGGTCTAACTATCCACTATGGATGGGAAACCAAATCATAAAACATTAGCTCTCGAAATAACGACTACAACTTATATAGGCTACTTGGGCCATACCAAAATGTGAAAAAAGAGATGGCCCGAATGCCATGTGTTGATTTATATGGCACACGAGGAATGTTGATGAAACTGCATTATTGATTTATTAAATGTGTCAAATTACATTGGAAAGACGGGATGGTTACCGTTATTCAAATATTTCTTTGTTTACTGTACAAGGCAAAGTCATGTTTTTACTTATCTTTCACTTCTGAAATTGCACCTGGAATATTTATTTTATATATGTAAATGATATTAAAATGTAAATTCTTATATTGAAAAACAGGGAATAAAATAACCCGGGAGTCTCCTTGAAGTGTCACGTTTGCTGAAGGTGAACAGCATTACTTTAAGGAAGGTTATCTGGTGGACGTCTTCACACTTTTTCGCCGCCTTCCCTTTTATCTTAACGGTTCTTTATTGGGTTTTTATTTTTATTTTATTTTAAGAGTGTTGTTTGTTTGATCTCTCTCTCTCTCTCTCTCTCTCTCTCTCTCTCCGTATTTTAAGAGCGTTGTTCGTTGCCTTTTTTCTTTAGCTTGCCTCTCTCTCTCTCTCTCTCTCTCTCTCTCTCTCTCTCCGTATTTTAAGAGCGTTATTCGTTGCCTTTTTTCTTAACTTGCCCCTCTCTCTCTCTCTCTCTCTCTCTCTCTCTCTCCCCCCCCCCCCGTATTTTAAGAGCGTTATTCGTTGCCTTTTTTCTTTAGCTTGCCTCTCTCTCTCTCTCTCTCTCTCTCTCTCTCTCCCCGCTTAGTTTTATTATCTGTGTTTTTTTCGTGTAAGAGATAAACATTGAAATTTTAATGGCGCTGAACTGACATTGCAATCTCCGATAACATCTTGAAACCCAGTGTACCATGAGTAATATTTTTGCTGCTGAGCGAAAAGCCGGTTTACCATTGGTCTTATTTTTTTCTTGTTGTGTGATGAGATTGGTCGAGGTATTATAAACTAAAGTTTTACCCATCAAATGGATCTAGAGATTATTATTGTACCTACAGAAGTCTTGGCATGGCTCGAGATTTGTCGGTTTTAAATTTGACATGTGAATTTTTTTTGCTTTTCAATCAAGTCAAATCCACAAGATAGGATATTTTTTTTCGAGGGAATACAGGCCTTCAACTTTGCAATCCTCCTGCTTTTTGTTTCCCTAACTTTTATATAAGCTCCTTCCTTCCACCAAGAGGGAGAAAGCTAAATCTCTTCCTGCAAGGTTAAGCCTCATTCTTCACCCTTCCTTTCTACTTATTTTTGTTTGGAGCCGTTTTCAGGCCTGGGCAAGTAAAAGATGTGAAGTTCTCCGTCTAAGTAACCTTTGCTCTTAACGATGTTAAAGTAAAAAAAACGCAGTGACCTTATGAGGCGAAGGCGATTGTGTGACGTAATAATCATTTTTGCAGTGGTTCTCTTGAGAGAATCAACGCTGTCATCCAGTGGTCAGAATTTTCTCGTATTAGTGAGTAAAGAAGTCTATTTTGGTTAGATGAATAGAATAGACTTAGAATATTTTGTCTTTATTTAATTTAATATTTTTGTTTTGATTTATAAAAAGATTAAGAAATTATGACTGAACTACACTTTCAAATTGCCATCGTACGCTAAATTTCTATTTCATGTCTTCATTCACTCCATTAGTAGATAATAAATAGTTTTTTCTTTATACTCGGTATGAAAACCATGTATATATATATATATATATATATATATATGCATAAATATAATTGCTAAAATATCTTCATTCAATTTATTAGGAGTTGCTAAGTTTGCATTATTTTCAAATTTCATTAGCATGTGCCAATTTCACAAACTTTATCCATTAGCAGGTGCTAACGACGTCGCCTTTGTGTTTCCTTAGTAGGTGTTAAAGTTTTCGTCCTGGCAGAATTTTAGGATATGCTAAATTCTTCTAAATTCATTTTCTGGTGTTCCATCATCTTTAATGTTCCGTTAGCAGGCTCTGTAATTTTTGTTGAAAGGAGCCGAAGAAGCTAAATTCGCCATTTTTATAGATTCCCTTAGAGTGGTAAAGTCGTCTTTATTGTCAACTTCTTTTGTTGGGTCTTGATTTATCCTCTATATTTATGACACTTGGACTCGTGATTAAGGGTAGAAGTATTAAGAATTCTAAATATTTCTACGTTATATTGTACAGTACTAACTAACTTGATCATCAAACTCTCTCTCTCTCTCTCTCTCTCTCTCTCTCTCTCTCTCATGCAATAGGTAGGTCATTTGACTTAGCGGACCTAATTTGAACCAGTGAGCCCCAATGGATTCGAGTGGTTGGTAAATTAGCTCTTCAATGACCATTGCAGATGGAGCGTCCAATTTGTCTAGGCAGAACTCTCTCTCTCTCTCTCTCTCTCTCTCTCTCTCTCTCTCGATGTTACCACAAAAAGAATTTCTTGTATGATGGTGGTATAAATAGTTCTCGTAATGTAAGCCCGTTTAGATTACCTTTGATAACTTTAATTTTTTTTTTTCAAATATATATGATAATTGATTAGCCTATTTCACTGAATTAATTAATGTGGGACGGTGACAAAAGCCAGGTTTTGTGTAAGAGGTGATTTTAGTTCATGAGGTTTGTATGGGTTGTGGTGGCCGATGTGATAACGTCTCTGACTAGTGAACGCCAGACTGGGGTTCGAGTTGCGCTCAAACTCATTAGTTTCTTTGTTCGTTGCAATCTCACCATCCTTGTGAACTAAGGATGTGGGGTTTGGGGAAGTCTGTAGGTCTATCTGTTGAGTCATCAGCAGCCATTCCCCTCCTTGGTCCTTGCTTGGGTGGTGAGGGGGCTGGGCGCTGATCATACGTATATATGGTCAGTATTTAGGGCATTGTCGTGCTCGAAATTGGCAGTGTCACTGTCCCTTACCCCTGCCATTCATGAGCGTCCTTTAAACTGCGACTTCCCCATTCGATATGGATGAGGTATTGTAACTTATGTTTTGTTACCCCTGAAACAATCTGAGTAAATATAAGTTTTACTTTTGATAAAAAAACAAAGAATTTAATTTTGTGGACTTCATTTCTAAAAAACTGTGTGGAGCTGTAGCCTCGTCACTTTCACGACCTACTAAATCTCTCTCTCTCTCTCTCTCTCTCTCTCTCTCTCTCTCTCTCGTTGATTAGGGCAAGCTCTCTTTGATCTTTTAATTCTCTAATATCCATATTTTATAACCATTTATATATCAAAGTTCGGAATTACTAACTATCGTTAATTAAACTTATCTTCAATTTTTTTTTTTTTTTTTTACATTTACTATTTTTTTCTTTGACTTTTTAATTTGTTTTCATTCTATTTTACATGCTTGAAAGGTTGATAGCAAATACTTCTTACCCTTGAATGATGTGTATTTAGGGACCTGGTAAATCTTGGTACATTTCGACACATCTATAAATAAATAGTAATTAATAGTATTTTGGTGAAACCAATGAATGATGAACGTGTGTTAGTTTGGCTCTTTTAGCATCGCATGGTTAACTTTCTATTGTGCACTGTTATAGATTGGAACTCGAGCTAATGTAAACTGACACTTATCCAGAATAATCTGACGCTTACACAGTAGTATATTGAATTCTGTACAGATGTAAACTGTGACGGGTTTAAATTGGCCCTTGAACAAGTTTTAATTGGTTCTAATATTGGTGTTAACTGAACTGTCACATGAACATGTACTTATGCTGAAGGGAATTCATACTGAACGGTATATATTAAACCTGTGCTGAATTGGTCATAAAACCGGTTCGCAATCAATATGTTTTTATTCACTTTTGACAATTCTTTTTATTATTTTGAAAATGAACATCCTCTTCTTGTTCCTGTCAACCAACTTCCCTAATGACCTTTCAACACGGTTGCTTAAGAAAAGGATTATCAAATGTTAACCGTTTTCGAGATTTTCTTAACTAAAAATACTCTAGGCAATTTCGTCCCACGATTTCTTTGGGAATTAGTACTTCTTCGATTGCAAGGTTCGGTGACCATCTTCCCCACCTGCTATCATGCATCGGAATCCTATAACTGCATCTGCTCTTCCTAAGTCTTGTAACCTTTCTTCCTTTCTCTTTTGATATTCTTCTCCATGTGATGTTTTGGGCCCTTTGCACTAGAAGAAACCTTAATGGGATCTCCATGTCATTGTAAAATCCACTGCGAATATCCCATAGGATTTGCATATATTTCATTACAACTAGTGTAAGTCGAACCCGTTAAAATTGGAAATAGCATATCCATCACACAATCACAGTTGCAGGTAAAGACTGGTTGTCCCATCGCTATAATTCTATAACTTTTTAAAACCCTCTGGGAAATTTAGCACTAGAACTTATAGGGGCAAATTATTTTGAAGGTAACGATTGAGTTATATTTGAATTCCCTTTTTCTTGATCCGAGGTACAGCAGCTATTCAAGCGTGATTGTATGACCGTATTAATGGGAGCTTCAAATATCTTTGTGGGGGTTTAAAACTATATTTTATTCTATAATATATAAAAAAAGAATATTAGTTTACACCATGTGGAACACAAGGTAGGCTACATTTTGTTGGGAGTACCGAGGATATCAGGATTTCTATTCTAGAAAATAGAATAGAAAAAGGAGTTACAGTTGGTAGTACTATAATTATGAACCGGTGACTGTGCGTCGGAAAATAATCATGTAATATAACCATGTCAATCATCTTTCTGTTTTATTTGCTTCACGAAGAGTGGAGTGCTAGTTCCGGAGTGAAGGAAAAAGAAGCTGTAACAGAGAAAGGAAAATTGAGAATATAGTTAAAAATTATAATTTGAAATGAACTCATGCATCTAATTTGTTCGACGTTTAATTTCCGTTAAAAAAAATGCTAATTGAATTTAGTGTTCTTTTTTCCTCTAGGTCTTTGATTGGTATTGGCATTAAATCGTCATACTCAATTTAACGTTAGGTTTTTTGGAGCTTTGAGCATTTGTGAGCAGGCAGCCTAATACGGTGGTGATGTCAAAATAACGGAAATTGAACTGGCAAAGATTAAAGTGTACCAAGTGCCTTTTACTTTATAGGTTATTAATTTTGTTTCCGGCTAGAATATATGTTTACTAATTTGTTCTGCTTTTCTCCTTTTCATTATTTCTATTCTATGAACAAAATCATCTTATTTCTACGGACAGCACTTTACTTATGTTTACCAAATCATGTAAGATTTTCGTTAGTTTTTAATTATAGCAATTTTATTCTTATATGGTTTCTTATCTTTTCATCTTTCGTTTATCGATAATAAAGATATGAACATTATCCTTCGAATCTCACTTTTAACAAACTTTCCTAAACACAATGAACTCCAGTTTGAGTCATTACCCGGAAAGAGAGAACCGACACGATGTGCAGATCTCGATTCTTCGCTGCTTACATCATCAATGCTGATGTAGACAATGCAGTGTACACTGTTGCCGAGGATGTAAATCAGGGACAGTTCTGCAAGGATGAAGGACAAATGGAGATTGGAAAAAATAAATACGAAAGTGCTAAAAACCATTTGATGGCTTACATCATCAATGTTGATGTAGACAATGCAGTGTAGACTGTTGCCGAGGATGTAAATCAGGGACAGTTCTGCAGGGATGAAGGACAAATGGAGATTGGAAAAAATAAATACGAAAGTGCTAAAAACCATTTGATGGCTTACATCATCAATGTTGATGTAGACAATGCAGTGTAGACTGTTGCCGAGGATGTAAATCAGGGACAGTTCTGCAGGGATGAAGGACAAATGGAGATTGGAAAAAATAAATACGAAAGTGCTAAAAACCATTTGATGGTTATTTTATCGAAATTTTATATTCGTACAGAATATATACCGAAAATTTAACACCTGAACCATGATTTTTAGATTTGTGCCCTTCTATAATTATTTCTATAGAATTTTTTTTTTCATGCATACACATGCATATACAACAACAACAAATGCAGCCGTTTCTAGTCCACTGCAGTCATGCCTTGGGTTTGGCCATTTTCATTACCACGCTGGCCAGTGCGGATTTGTGGTAGTGGGAGTTTTTAGTCTGATTGCTCTCAGCAAACCAACCTAGTATGGGTGGCCCTGATTAGTAAAGCTTTTCTGATCATGCCGATGCACAAACCCTTTAACCACGTTATGGTATACCCATTCAGAAAGGTGTATACGTACATACATACATGTATATATAATTATATACACATACATGCACTATATATATATATATATATATATATATATATACTAGAAAAGCAATTGAAAGCAGAAACGTCAGAATTTTGGACTACATTAATGGTGGAGAGGAAATAGGTTTCCGAAAACCATCTTTTCCATCATCGGGGCTGAGACGTGAACATTAATCCAAATTAATAGACACTCGGAAAGTGGAATAGCTATTAGCTGATTAGGCTAAAATTTAGATATTTTAATGATTAATGTGTTGTTTACGTGCAGCCACCCAATAGCTATTATCTGCTTTCTCGCGAATCGTTTTTCACTAAAAAGCTATTGGTAATATCCCTGCCTAGCAATTTGCCGGACTGGGGTTCGAGTTCCGCCGAATCTCGATACTTTCTTGTATAATCCATTTGTTTTAGCGAGGCAGATTTGCACCGACTCGCAACGGTGCCCTTTTAACTCGGAAAAGTTTCCTGATCGCTGATTGGTTAGAATTATCCTGTTCAACCAATCTGCGATCAGGAAACTTTTCCGAGCTAAAAGGGCACCGCTGCGAGTCGGTGCAAATATGCCTCGCTAAAAGAAAAGGACTATAGTGCAACCTTGCCATCCTTGTGAGCTAAGGAGGGGGTGTTTTGGGGAGCTTATAGGTTTACCTGCCGAGTTGTCAGCAGCCAATAGCTGGTCCTCCATGGTCTTTACTAGGATGAAGAGGGGTCTTGGGCGTTGATCATATGTATATATGGTCAGTCTTTAGGGTATTGTCATGCTAACCAAGGCAATGTCACTGTCCCTTGCCTCTGCTATTCACGACTGCCTTTAAACCTTCAAACGTTCAAACCTTTGATCCTCTATTTATTGCCTAACATATTTGAAGCATCATCTTTTAACCTCTTATGTAAACAATCTGACGTTGAACCCTCCCCAAACTTTCA
>NC_090746.1:114066220-114073720 GCF_036898095.1 Palaemon carinicauda | reverse complement strand
CTGGTCAACAAAAAAGCATTTGCTCCAACTTTGAACTTTTGAAGTTCTACTGATTCAACCACCCGATTAGGAAGATCATTCCACAACTTGGTCACAGCTGGAATAAAACTTCTAGAGTACTGCGTAGTATTGAGCCTCGTGATGGAGAAGGCCTGGCTATTAGAATTAACTGCCTGCCTAGTATTACGAACAGGATAGAATTGTCCAGGGAGATCTGAATGTAAAGGATGGTCAGAGTTGTGAAAAATCTTATGCAACATGCATAATGAACTAATTGAACGACGGTGCCAGAGATTAATATCTAGATCAGGAATAAGAAATTTAATAGACCGTAAGTTTCTGTCCAACAAATTAAGATGAGAATCAGCAGCTGAAGACCAGACAGGAGAACAATACTCAAAACAAGGTAGAATGAAAGAATTAAAACACTTCTTCAGAATAGATTGATCACCGAAAATCTTGAAAGACTTTCTCAATAAGCCTATTTTTTGTGAAATTGAAGAAGACACAGACCTTATATGTTTCTCAAAAGTAAATTTACTGTCGAGAATCACACCTAAAATTTTGAAAGAGTCATACATATTTAAAGAAACATTATCAATACTGAGATCCGGATGTTGAGGAACCACCGTCCTTGACCTACTTACAATCATACTTTGAGTTTTGTTAGGATTCAACTTCATACCCCATAATTTGCACCATGCACTAATTCTAGCTAAATCTCTATTAAGGGATTCACCAACCCTAGATCTACATTCAGGGGATGGAATTGATGCAAAGAGAGTAGCATCATCTGCATATGCAACAAGCTTGTTTTCTAGGCCAAACCACATGTCATGTGTATATAGTATAAAAAGTAATGGGCCAAGAACACTACCCTGTGGAACACCGGATATCACATTCCTATAATCACTATGGTGCCCATCAACAACAACTCTTTGAGATCTATTACTTAAAAAATCAATAATAATGCTAAGAAACGACCCACCCACTCCCACCTGTTTCAGTTTGAAAACAAGGGCCTCATGATTAACACGGTCAAAGGCAGCACTAAAATCAAGGCCAGTCATACGAACTTCCCGACCACAATCAAGGGATTTCTGTACAGCATTGGAGATTGTAAGAAGGGCATCACATGCTCCAAGGCCTTTACGAAAACCAAATTGCAAACTAGGGAGTAGATGATTACCTTCAGCAAACCTATTAAGACGTTTTGCCAGAAGACGTTCAAAAACTTTAGATAATATGGGAGTTATGGAAATTGGGCGGTAATCAGTGGGACTTGAGCTACCACAAACACATTTACATAGAGGAGTAACATTACCAATTCTCCAACTAGTGCTAAAAGCTCCTCTTCTTGCTAACTTGCGCAAAATAACAGATAACTTTGGAGCTAAGAAATCTGCTGTCTTTATAAAAAACAAAGGAAAAATACCATTTGGGTCTACACCTCCATAAGCATCAAGGTCCATCAACAGAGCTTTAATCTCACGAGATCGAAAAGCTAAACTAGTTAGTTTAGCCTCAGGAAAACAGGAATGAGGAAGTTCAAGTTTTTCATTACTCTGTTTACTGTCAAAAACATCAGCCAAAAGGGTTGCCTTTTCCTTTGGACAGTGAGTGACTGAGCCATCTGGTTTAAGTAAAGGAGGAACTGTTGCATCTACACCAAAGAGTGCAGATTTAAGGGTAGACCACCATTTATGTTCCTGAGTTGTACCAGAAAGTGTTTCTTTTATGGTTAAATTGTACTCCTTTTCAGTTGAGGCATAAACTCTCTGAGCAAAAGCTCGAAGCTGAGTATAGTTGTTCCAGGTCAAATCTGATCTGTTACCCTTCCAAAGTTGATAGGCCTCCTGCTTCTCCAAAAAAGCACGTCTACAATCATCATTGAACCACGGTTTGTCCTTCACTCGGTACCTTAGCACACGAGAAGGGATACGCCTATCAATTATGTTGACTAGATTCTCATTCAAAGGGACAACAGGATCTACGCTATTATATAATTGTGACCAATTCAAGCACAAAAGATCATGTAAAATCCCATTCCAGTCTGCTTGGGATTTCATATAAATTTTACAAGAATATGATATATCAGGGACAGGCTGCTCAGTCTTCACTAATAATGAAATCAAGGCATGATCAGATGTCCCGACTGGAGAACCAACCTTACCAGTTATAACGCCAGGGGAGTCAGTGTATACGAGGTCCAAGCAATTACCAGACCTGTGAGTAGCTTCATTTATGATTTGCTCACAGCCTGATTCAGAGGCAAAGTCTAAAGCTCTTAAGCCATGGCGATCGGTAGGAGAGATAGAACTTAACCACTCCCTATGGTGAGCATTAAAATCACCAACAAAGACAAAAGAAGCCTTTCTATCATCTTCTTGTATCTTAGCCATAATGGTAAGAAGACAATCGAAGATAGAATCATCCATGTCTGGATTCCGGTAGATCGAACATAAATAAAAATTGTTATGCCTGCCACAAACTTTTATTACCTGAATCTCATGACATCCACATTGATAGCAGGACTTATGAGAAGCAGGGTACTCGGTCCTAATATACACCGCCATTCCCCTGGCCCTAGGGATGGCATCACGTTTCAACATTATTGGCTTCTTAAAACCAGTTATAAGGAGCTCAGATGAGTGCCTCATATTAGAAACCAAAGTTTCTGAGCACAAAAGAATATCATACTGTCTGGACGCAACTGTAAGGTCTTGGATATTTGCATGAAGACCACGAATATTGCAATACAGAAGACGACATTGACGAAATCTAGGACGTACTGGTCCTGGATTTCGCTCAATGTCTCCAGACAGCATAAGAATTAATAGAAATAAAAAAGACATATCATACTTAAAAACTAGATTAACAAGAATTATAACAAAAACAATATGTACAGAATTATAAACAAAGTGATTGATGATACCCATAGACTATAGTAAAAAGTCGGAAAAACTGGTCAACATGGAGGAGCCGATACACCATGCAAGGCTAAATACCCTCCAGGATAGCCACTTCAACTGAAGGGAGGACAGTAAGGATGGTTTTGAGAAGAAAAAGAATCAGAAAAAGGAAAAGACAACCTCTTGATAAACCACCAGGCATCCATGGCCCTTCTATTAAGCCTGCCCAACACACCATTTCAAAAAAACAAGAGGAAGAAAAAAAAAATAAGATAGAATAGTGTGCCTGAGTGTACCCTCAAGCAAGAGAACTCCAACCCAAGACAGTGGAAGACCATGGTACAGAGGCTATGGCACTACCCAAGACTAGAGAACAGTGGTTTAATATTGGAGTGTCCTTCTCCTAGAAGAGCTGCTTACCACAGCTAAAGAGTCTCTTCTACCCTTACCAAGAGGAAAGTACACTGAACAAATTGCAGTACAGTAATTAACCCCTTGGGTGAAGAAGTGTTAAGTATCTCATTGTTGTCAGGTGTATGAGGAAAGACGAGAATATGTAAAGAATAGGCCAAACTATTCTGTGTAAGTGTAGGCAAAGAAAAAATAAGCCGTGACCAGAGAGAGGGATCCAATGCATTACTGTCTGGCCAGTCAAAGGATCCAATACCTCTCTAGTGGTAGTATCTCAACGGGCGGCTGGTGTGTGTGTGTGTGTGTATACATACATACATATATATATATATATATATATATATATATATATATATATATATATATATATATATATATATATATATGGAATATCTAAAAAAACAATATAGTCTGCTATATATTTAAAAAAAAAGTTATACCCCAATGTTCAAGAGGACTGAATATTGTTGTGGCATATTTGCACATGCCAATTTCCGAATAGCATAAATATGCACGGTATACATTTTCATGTCCCTCAAGTGTTGTTCATGATGATAAATTCTTATTGCGGTTGTGTTTTATTGTTGTTTTTTCCATGAGAGTTGTCAACAAAACTCCAGTCTTTATAAGTTTTGCTCAATTACAGAGCACTATTTTAATTTGGCTGATATTCTTTAATCACACAGATTTTCACTTGAAATTCGTGTGCTTTATAATATTTTCCTCTGTTTGGATTTTGAAGTTTTTTTTTTTTTTTATTATTTCAGTTCTATAAGAAAACATTAGTTTCTAAATTTTAACTGGTTATTTCTTATAGTAAGTAGACGTTGAAGACTTTTTAGTTAACTGATTTATGTAATATTCCTTTTTATAGTGTTTTGTTGGTTTTTATTTATTTTTTCATTATTCACTATATATAACGTAACCTTTGTTAAATTATTTTTTTTTTTACTTGGCCTGTTTCTTTAGTTTTGATTAATCTACTTTTCTTGTTCTTAAAATTTCTTGATAGGGTGTAAAACCACCTTGTTATTTTGCCTTATATTTTTTTGTAACGGTTCAATATATTTGTTGAGACCATTATTATTATTATTATTATTATTATTTGCTAAGCTACAACCCTAGTTGGAAAAGCAGAATGCTATAAGCCCAGGGGCCCCAACAGGGAAAATAGCTCAGTGAGGAAGGGAAGAGGAAAATTAGAAAAATTCTAAGAACAATTACATTAAAATAAATATTCCCTAAATAAACTATAAAAACTTTAACAAAACCGGAGAAAGAGAAATTAGATAGAATAACGTGCCCGAGTGTACCCTCAAGCAAGAGAACTCCAATCCAAGACAGTGGAAGGCCATGGTACAGAGGCTATGGCACTACCAAAGACTAGAGAACAATGGTTTGATTTTGGAGTGTCCTTCTCCTAGAAGAGCTGCTTACCACAGCTAAAGAGTCTCTTCTACCCTTACAAGGAGGAAAGTGGCCACTGAACAATTACAGTGCAGTAAGAAGAATTGTTTGGTAATCTCAGTGTTGTCAGGTGTATGAGGACAGAGGAGAATATGTAAAGAATAGGCCAGACTATTCGGTGTATGTGTAGGCAAAGGGAAAATGAACCGTAACCAGAGAGAAGGATCCAATGTAATACCGTCTGGCCAGTCAAAGACCCCATAACTCTCTAGCGGTAGTATCTCAACGGGTGGCTGGTGCCCTGGCCAACCTACTACCTTCAAAAATTCCACCATTAAACTTACGATTATTGTATTTATACGTTACATTAATCAAACTACCTAAATAATTATATACAGTATGTATATATATATATATATATATATATATATATATATATATATATATATATATATATATTATATATATATATATATATATATATATATATATATATATATATATATATATATATATATATATATATTTATTATTTATTTATCCATTTATAAAACTGTAAACCCACCACGCTCAGTGACTCACTTGTTTAGGCATATATTATTAGCCCATATTCCAATTGTGATTCAAAATAAATTGTATATCAGGGACGTCTACGGAGTTATCTTCATCGTTTGCTTCCCGTGATAGATTTCATTGCAAAAAATATAAGTGAACTATTTGTTCTAATAAAAGACTTCTGTCAGATGCAACAGATGTAGACCAAGGCCACATTCCTGCATATTGGCATTCAGTGGTTCACAGGTATCGGTCTCTTTAGTTAGCTTCAGTTCCCTTTGTTATTTTTTTTAACAGAACAAGTTTTGTATGATCAGGAATACTTATCTATATTATTGAGAATTCCTTTGACCTCTGTTGAAATAATTGGTAAGTTACGTACCATCCTCATCATAAAAGATTTCTTTAGAAAGCCGTCTGTAGCCGCCCTTTCTGTGAGGAAGGGGTAATATATATATATATATATATATATATATATATATATATATATATATATATATATATATATATATATATATATATATTAGTTTAATATATATTACTGTATGTATGCATCTATCTATGCATTATATATCATCATCATCATTCCTAAGTAGTCCACTGCAGGACAAATGCCTCAGACACGTCCTTCCACTCGTGTGTTTTGATCTTTCTATGCCAGTCTATACCCGCAAACATTCTTAGCTCGCCAGTCCATCGTCTTCTCTCCTTCCCCGATACTTTTGCAATCTTTAGGGACCCATTCTGTTATTCGGAATGTCCATCTATTGTCTGCCATTTTCATCATATGTCCTGCCGATAACCCTTTTATTTTTCTTACAAGTGGTTAGAATTTCCTCTACTTTATAAATATACATACTTATATATAGGTAGATAGATATACATGTACGTGTTACGTATTGTGTATATTTATAATACGTACATTATTTACATATATGTATGTATATATAATTATATATACATACATTTTATGTATACATGTATGTATTTATAATTGTATATATAAACATACATTAAATATACATATGTATGTATATTATATATACATATGATATGTGTTTATGTGTATATATATATATATATATATATATATATATATATATATATATATATATATATATATATATATATATATATATATATGTATAGAAATATATACATGTTTGTGTGTGTTTTATAACAAAAATCAATCAATTAGGTGTTTTGAGAATATCTGTTGTATTTAATTGTAATAAATTAAGGTTAGAATCAAAGTGACAATTCGGAAAATGGCGTAAGCATGTCTATTATCATAGAAAAAGCCCGGAAGCGCCGATAATGGCGTTTAATGCGGGGGCTTTAGCGTGCTTTTTGATGGCAGCGCTATCTATGTAAATTGGAGATTTCGAAAGTGGACCAGTAGTTAGTTTTTATCAGTTCGACGTTTAATGGCAAAAGAGTACTTTCACAGTTGATAAGAATCCAACAGCCATTGATTTTTATCGAGAGATTGTGAAATAGAGCAAATTGGAAAATAGTGTAGTATCTGCTTTTGAAAATAGTACTGTATTTGCTTTTTAAAACAGTACAGTATCTGCTTTTGAAAAATACAGTATCTGCTTTTGAAAATAATACAGTATCTGCTTTTGAAAATAGTACAGTATTTGCTTTTGAATATAGTACATTATCTGCTTTTTGAAAAATACAGTATCTGCTTTTGAAAATAATACAGTATCTGTTTTTGAAAAATAGTACAGTATCTGGTATTGAAAATAGTACAGTATCTGTTTTTGAAAATAATACAGTATCTGCTTTTGAAAATAGTACAGTATCTGTTTTTGAAAATAGTACAATATCTGCTTTTGAAAATAGTACAGTATTTGCTTTTGAAAATAGTGCAGTATTTGCTTTTGAAAATAGTACAGTATCTGCTTTTGAAAATAGTACAGTATCTGTTTTTGAAAATAGTACAATATCTGCTTTTGAAAATAGTACAGTATTTGCTTTTGAAAATAGTACAGTATCTGCTTTTTAAAATAATACTGTATCTGCTTTTAGAAATAGTGCAGTAACTGCTTTTGAAAATAGTACAGTATTTGCCTTTGAAAATAATAACAGTATCTGCTTTTGAAAATAGTACAGTATCTGCTTTTGAAAATAGTACAGTATCTGCTTTTGAAAATAGTACAGTATCTGCTTTTGAAAATATTACAGTATCTGGTATTGAAAACAGAAC
>NC_090746.1:114043720-114051220 GCF_036898095.1 Palaemon carinicauda | reverse complement strand
GGTCATATATTATGACTGCTTTGTATAAGAGTAGTACAAGGATAAAGGACCTGCATCCCTCTCCTCAAAAAAGATAACACCTGTGGACAGAAGAGGATTCCAACTCAAAATCAATATGTGGTCCAACTCTCTTATCTGATTTATCTTACCACAGAGGTGTTTTCCCGTCTGGTGTACTGAGTAAACTATGACACTTGAAACACCACTATGGATCTTCCCTATTATATACTAATTTTGCACATTTAAGACCTTTGTGCAATGGATGTTGATTTGGGGAAGTTACTGTCCTCTGTATGGCGACCAAGTTGTTCGCGTAGTCATTCATTCGCTCATGTTCCTCTCTTTTGTCTTGACCTTCTTTAACTGTTTGCATTTTTCTTTGAATAGATTGAAATGGTGAAACGTGTAACTTATTCATTTTATTATTACTAGCTTAATGGGATACTTAGTTTGAGTTTTAAATATCAGAGTTCAATTGAGGAAGGTTATGCAACAACATGATTCATAAGTAAACATAATTTTGATGTTTCAGGTAAAATTAGAAAAATACGAGAAATAATGGCATTCATTCATTGTGAAATGCAAATCTTAATTAGATTCGTAATTTGAACTTTAAATATTTGTAATTGGATTTGTTTACTAGGAATTTATTAAGAAATTTGGCAGTGGGGTTAATTTTGTTGTCGAATGTTTATGAAGAGAGAAGATTTAAAAGAAAGAAAGAAAAAAAAGAATTGTCGCCCTCCCCGCCGGAGTTCACCAAGACCACTAATCTTAGGATTTGAACAAAAATCGTGTCTCTTAACTTCTATCTGATATATTTTTTTTTTTAATGGAAGAGAATGGCGGCCATAGTAAAACGAGTATTTCATAATTTCCATGAAACATGTTATAGTGTGTTAGGAAAGGTAGCTTATTGTTGTCTGAAAAAATTATCATAACCTCCGGGTTTGTAAAGTTAGCTATTGGTGTAATATAGAATTTATACTGTATCGATATTGTGTATAATTAAACGTCTGCTTATTCGCTCAGTAATGAATCATTAAAATTTTATTTTATCTTGCATTATATTCATATTTGTTTGTTTTATCACGTACTTGGCAAATCTAATTTGTCTATCTAACGTATAATGCGACAGTTATTTATAGTCTGATCGCATCTCGTTACTGCAATGAGATGAGGTCGTATTAATTAATTAATTTTATATTCATTTATTAAATAATAATTTAATTAGACCACTGAGTCATAATTGAAGAGGCGCGGAGGGCTGGGGGATAGATTTCCCCTTTAATGTGAATTGAAAATTATAGAAAGATAATATTGAAGAACTTGGACGGCCAAGGGGAAAGAGTCCAAAGGTCCCGGAATGACAGTAAAAGACAGAAAACAATGTAGCTAGAGACTGAATGTCTGTTTCAAATAACAGGCGGCACCATCAACAGTTCGTCGCAATGGACGCCATAATCGGGGCCTGTACGAGAGAATAAATCTTTAACCTTGATCGCAAGAATAAGTTCTTAGATTTTTTTTTTTTTTTTTTTTTTTTTTTTTTTTTTTTTTTTTTTTTTTTTTTTTTTTTTTTTTTTTTTTGCTAAATCTTGTAAAGACCACTTACTTACCTATTTCTTGCTAGATCTACTTTTAGAGTTTATCCAAATTTTAAAGGGTAATTTTAGAAGTTTCCTTGTAGATTGGTTCTATCTTATAAAGTATCCTTTAATAGATATCCAATCTTTAAATGGCTTCTTTCAGAATACACCCTTTAGTCGAAGCTATTAGAGGCTTCGTATATGGAAAAGCTTCGTTGGATCCTTCTCCTACCTTTTAAAGACCCCACTTTAAGTTCCTCATGTTTCAAAGGACATCTTTTTTATATTTATTTATTTATTTTTTTTTTTTTTTTTTTTTTTTTTTTAAGGATCAATTTAGAGTTCCCCAACGCTCTAAAGTCGTCTTTTTGTGTTCCCTGTTTTGTAAGGATTTACTTGCTTCATGTTGTAATGTTGACATGGCTCCTGAAGGATTTTATTCCCTATGCATTTATTCATACGGCTTCGATCAGTAGAATATGGCCTCCAGTTATCAGCCGTTGATGCAGAACTGAATTCTGATAGAAATATAGAGGGATTTTCTTTTGGGGTAGATTTATATGGTTAAAATACTATTATTATAATGATTTCCCATAATGGCTGCGTAATTCTTTGCAACTTATTTTTTTCATTTCTATATAAAAAAACTTTTTATAAATTTAATCTTGTTGAAATATTTTTTTTTTTCACTTCTTTTACTGACTATAGAAATGTTAGCGAGTAAGAATGTATTTTTATGATCTGTCAAAACTACGTGCTCTAGAGAGAATAGTTGTTATTTTTCTATTCACAGTTCATGTCTTTTTCAGGTAGCATTTGTATTTTCCTATACTGCCCTTTTATATTTTTGCTGTAACTTTTCCTTTTGCGCAAAGAAAGACGATGGGTAAAAATTTCGCGACAGGGACTGTTACGGGATTGTCAGAAAGTTAAAAGATTCTTTGTTCCTTCCTTGGACAGATGTCATAGAAAATGAAGAAAGGAAATTCTTGTTCGTGTTGAAGTTTATCTCTCTCTCTCTCTCTCTCTCTCTCTCTCTCTCTCTCTCTCTCTCTCCTCTCTCTCTCTCTCTCTCCTCTCTCTCTCTCTCTCTAATCCCGAGGTCGGTAAGAGAATCCAGACATTAATGTATAAAAAATATATGGCGTATTTGAATATATATATATATATATATATATATATATATATATATATATATATATATATATATATATATATATTATATATATATATGATTTATCTCGATTCACCTGCCCTAGAAGCAATTATAATTTGCCTTTTATTCGGAATAATTTCAGGTGTAGTTTATGTACTATTTATTGGTAAATGATGGGATAGCATGTAAATAATTTGGAAAGCACGGTAATAATTTTTTGCCTTAGGGGCTGATGCATATCATAGCCCACCCCATTTTTCTTGAGATAGGGTGTTTGGTGCAATTAATTCATGAAGTATTGACTTTTCGATGATTATCAACTCTTAATAAAATGAGGTTTTCATGCTTTATCCTTTTTTTCAATCTTGTCACCCACCACAAGTCTTCTGGAGTAGGGGTCATGGAAGATCCTTGTAGCATCCTTTCAAAACGGGATTTAGGATTCTACTTTATCCCCATTTCAGCTTCCCTTCTTCCACCTTGCTGTCCAGCCTTTCAACTTTTACTTCCGTATTGCAACTGATGAGGCTTTGGCCAGTTGTACCTTGGTACTGAGAGGTCTCTTTACCCTAGCTCTGGGACTTATGGACTTGATTTCTTAATTGAAATAATACCTGTCGTTTTAACAGTAATAATCTAATTAACAGTTATTTCAATAGGGACATGTTGAGATTTATCGGAATTTCCCCAAGTCTAGATCTTGGGTGTTATAAATCCTAGTCATCAAGACTATATACAGTACACATGGTACAAGAAATTTTGACGTTACGAGTGATCAGATATATACCCGTGTCAGAATATTTTCATCGCGTTGAAAAAGTGTTGAGAGTTCTGTCATGTCTTTGTGCATTCTATGTATTAAAGATGATGAAAGACTCCGAGTTACCAGGTATATTTATGATTCCTGGTGTGTTTTCGTCTTTTGTTAATAGATCTTCAATATTACGAAAACAAAATAGTTTTTCGAACCGTAGCAGGCAATTCTTTGATAAACTGCTGATAGAATACTTTCCATATGACAGGGAGCAGATTATTATTATTATTATTATTATTATTATTATTATTATTATTATTATTATTATTATTATTTAGGTTTCCTGGAATTCTACTAATATTTTCAACAGCAAATTATTAAGTTAAATTTTGCTTAAGAAGCCAGGCGTAGAAAGCCATGCACTGGAAGCTGTAAATTGGTATTGGGGCTGATCAAGTTCAGACGCCAAAGAACAGGCCCACCAGTGATCAGTTTCTCGCTGAGTAACATCTTGCAAAGACGCAGGGGGTATTATGGGCATCATTTTCTTCATTGCTTCAAACAGCATGTATCAGGGTTAATGAAGTACTCTTAGTGATAATGATACCGAAGAGTATGACTTAGTGCATGTTATTACACCATACTTGTGTTGCATCGGTTTGTAAACGATTCCTTAGGGTAGCCATATCTAAGCCACTATAGTTGATTGTAGAAGATATGCAATTCAAATATTTTATATATGTTCTGCAAAAACTATTCTATGTCGTGCGTGTAAATTGATTTACTTTGGACAAATGAGGAAACAGGTGTAACGCAAGTCGCATGATTTATTTGAAAAACAATAAGTATTATGATAATAATAAGGAACATCATTAACTAATTTCGTTTGATTCCTCTTCATGTTAGAATGTAAGCAAACGTAAATAATGCAGTGGAAATAATGAATTACACACCTTGAATGACCAGACAGTTCTTGTGTCTCTGCTTAAACACTCCATGGGTTTTTTCCCGTTAATTTTTTACCATTCTCAGTATTTTCCCTCGACTGGGTTCCTTTCGCTTAACCTCATTTTTTTATTGCCTTCAAATACCCCCTCCTCCACCTCATCCTCCCCTACCTCCCCTCCCCCTCCTCCATGCTTCACACGACAAGATATGTATTGTCGAGTAACTTGTTTTTTTTTTTTTTTTTTTTTTTCGTTTTTTTTACGCTCCATTTAGTACTCTGTGTAGAATTTAGTAGCCTCTTCCCTTTTCTCCTTGCGTTGAGTAATGTTTATGAAACCCTCTCTCTCGCGTGCGCGCGCGCGCGCCCCTCTCTTGGTGCAGTTGACGCTCCTGTTGTAAAGTGGTCCTTTGTGTCGTCTTAGATTATCTCTGTAAATGGAGAAACGAGAAAGAGTTCCTTTTTGAATGTCTCCTGGTAGTTCTATTTCTCATATCCAGGAGTACAGTAATGAGGCCTGAATGATAATGCAAGACTCGTCTTGCTTGTTGACTTGAGAGGGGGAAGTACTAGGATAATACCAACTCTCTTTGAACTATCACCATCATTTTAACTATCTTTCCTGTCAAGGTTTAAAGACCGCTCATGAATGGCATAGGCAAGAGACAGTGACATTGCCTCAGCAAGAAGGACAATGCCTTAGTGACTGACCAAATGTACATATGATCAGCGCCCAAGCCCCCTATTCACACAAGCTAGGACTAGGGAGGGCCACTCAATGGCTGCTTTCAGCTTCAATGACCTTAGATGTCAGGATGCCAGAAAACCTCAAATCAGTAAATCAATCAATCAATGGCTGCTTATGACTCAGCAGGTCGACATATAAGCTTCCCCCCCTTCCTTAGCTCACAGGGATGGTGAGGTATGCAGCCACTAAAGGAAAAAAAACGAGTTTGAGCGGGACTCGAACCCTAGTTGGGCGATCACTAGGCAAGGACGCATCCAATAGGGCACCACAACCTTTCTTAATATACAGTAATAAACACTTCTTCCTGTGCCATTTTACCTTAATGTATGATATCATTAAAACTATTAAATTATTTTGACTTTTTTTTTCGAACAAAATTAGCAATTAGGTATATGTATTCGAAATTTATTTTGAAAGTTTTGAAAAAACGAAATATTAATATTCATATATTGTCTCATAACGGTTTACACTAATTATTAATGATTCGTAGGCTAATGAGAATTAATATTTTATTGGAAATAATTGTGGAAAACGTTTTTAGCATTTGCCTTTATGTGAATTAAACTTTTGCCGGAAGGCATTAACGGTGTTTATACGAAAATACTTTAATTCCTTTTAGGATATTCACGTTTAACATTTGACCGCCAGTATTTTACATTATCAACGAGTAATAATGGTAATGCTTAATTTTGTTTATGTGGTTAAACATTTATGATTTAAGTGCGATTACTCTCGTAACATATTCGTGATAATTCGGATTAAGGGAATATTTGTGATTCCGTATCTAATATAATTTTTTTTTTTTTTTTTTTTTTTTTTTTTTTTTTTTTTTTTTTTTTTTTTTTTTTTTTTTTTTTTTTTTTAGCCAAATACCTGTACATTGCTGCTTGATTAACTTGCCCGTTAAATCATACGGTGGGGTGTATAGTTGATGAGTATAAAATAATGAAAATAAAAATGATAAGATGATTATCTTTGTATCAAAGCGTAATCGCCAAAATGCAAGTGATTATGGAGGCTGACGATTATAATTTGACTACTTATTTTACAAGTTACAATTTTGAAAATAGGAAACGAACTTTAAAAAAAAAAAAAAAAAAAAAAAAGACTGTGCATCATGGACTGGCACTGATCAAAAAAGGGTCTGCAAACAAGATCAAAGTAGATTAAAGAGGATGACCAGAATTGCCAGGGGGTACTGAAATACTCTTTAACGTTTTCGTATTTACTGTGCAAAGCAATGCACTTCCCTATCTTACAACCAGGTAGAGTAACAAGGCTTCAGGAGGGGAAGCCAAGAGGGGAGTTGCTCTTGAGGGATTGAGGACACTATTCCCATGTCCCAGAATGTTTCGACTTTTACCTAATGATTCCTATGTTCCCACCGACCAATTCCTTAACTTTAGTACAAATTACAATTGTAAATACAGTATATATGAAATAAAATAAAAATATGTATTTTGCGATGATGTATATGTTATAAATTGTATTTTGCGATGATGTATATGTTATAAATTGTAAGATTTTAAATGTGTATTTCATAATAAAAGAAAAAAGAAAAAAAAAATCCCCAACTTTAAAACTGGGCTATTGACCCTCTTATCTTGATGAACCCCCTTTTCATTCCCTATTTTTCTCTTTTCAAATTATTGTTCGAATCGCTCTGATCATCGGTTTTGACCCAATGGCAAAGAGTATTTTTATAACTTGCATATGAAAATGTGAGGAGCTTGTTATGAAATGGCATTGGACATTTAAATACATGTTTTGGATAATACTGCGTGGAGTGGTTCAAAGAAAAGGGGACTTGGGCGCATTAAAGGGAGAGACTAATTCGAAGTGAAATTCAATTTGTCGAATATTCAGAACTTTTTTTTTTCTTTTTTACGGTTGTAATATTTTAGATATTCGTTGCAGTTTCTTTAGTTACTTGTATAAGTTTTTAGGTTTCGTGGATGATTCGTCAACTTCCTTAACTCGTATTATATTAATGTAAGGTAGGGAAAACTTAGATTTTTTTGCACAACTGTAGCATATTTGGATTAAAGATTATTTTTCTTTTACTGTCATAACATTTTTAAATAGAAAATAAGTGTAACTATTATTCTTTAGGTTTCGGGTTATTTTAAAACGACCAACGTGACTTTTTAATTGTGTTTTTCTTACATTCTCGAAATGTTAGTTTAGTGATTTGAGACACCAATCATAATGGCACAATAAATCCTTCCCACTTGATTTTAGCAAAGATTTAATGTGTTTCCAGCCATGGTGTTCATCATTTTTTAAGTGAAAAGTTATGATGAATAA
>NC_090746.1:114026220-114038720 GCF_036898095.1 Palaemon carinicauda | reverse complement strand
GTTCATTTTTCATGGTTAGTTGAGAATAGTTAATACAACTTGAAGTGGTTTTTTTTTTTCACTTTGCTTGGGAAAAAAATTGTTTAGTGCCATTCCTATTGTGGTGACTTGAGTTAGAGTATGAAAGCATTTATTTAGGTATCGCCAATCTTTTTCATGGTAACCCATAAGTTGCATTCGAAAGTGTAATTACTTTATTTATGCCATGTAATTTATCAAGGAATAGAACCCCCATTTTTTAATATAAAATGATTTACATCTATGAAGGTAACGTCGAATTAACCCCCCCCCCCAAAAAAAAAAAAAAAAAAAAAAAAAACGTGGGTAAAAAGATTTCGTTTGTTTTGTGAAAAATTATTGGAGAATCTAGTGTGGAATGAACGCATCCAGTCGCTACACATTCAGGGCCAAAAGTAAATTAGAATACTTTTTTCATTTTGCAGTTGCGGCACAGCCCTATGTTTGTTTGTAGGTAAAGCTTAGCGGCTTCCATTTACACGAGTTATATCTCTTTCTACGGGACGATATTCACTTCTGGGTAGTTGACATAGTCGAATAGACTCTCTCTCTCTCTCTCTCTCTCTCTCTCTCTCTCTCTCCCAGTATGTTGACGTATATTGACTGCAGGTACAAAATACACAGCATGCAAAATATTAATTATATACACCCACAGAATTCGAGTGTATTGAATACACACACACACACACACACACATATATATATATATATATATATACCGGTATACACACACTATCTATCTATCTATCTATCTATATATATATATATATATATAAATATACCGGTATACACACACTATCTATCTATCTATCTATCTATCTATATATATATATATATATATATTTATATATATATATATATATATGTGGGGATACCTTAACGCTGTGAAAGGGTTTGCGTATCAGCAATATCAGAGAAGCTGTATTAATCAGGGACACCCATACTAGGTTGGTTTGTTGTGAGCGATCAGAAGAAAGTCTCTCACCATCACCAATTCGCACTGGCCAGCGTGGTGATGAAAACTGGCCAAACCACCGACATGAATAAAGACGTGGACTAGAAACTGTTGCATTGCTGTCATTGTTGTTTTTGTTGTGTGTATATATATATATATATATATATATAAATAAATACATATATACTTATATATACCTAAATGTTTATATATACATATATATATATATATATATATAATATTTATATATATGTATATATATATATATATATATATCTATATAGATATAGATATATATACAGTGTATATATATATATATATATACACACATAAATAAATCAGGTTGGTACATATATATATATATATATATATACACAGTATATATATGCGCAAATTCTGTTTGTGTATGTAGTATATTTGAAGTTCCGTATTTGTGGGTGAATTGTTTGTGAATCGCTGAAACTTTTGAATGCATTTCCCGTTAGTTTATGCTATCATTTTCGGGCGGTTGACAGAGATTGTTAAAGTTTCTCCTAGTTACGGCAAATGGATTTCTGAAAGTTTACCCCCTTCTCAGTAATACTTAACAGTGTGCTCTGTATCAATTTTATTTTGCCTTTCTTTCATCCATTTGCCAGGTAAAGCTGCCATTGCTTCTAATGTTGCTTCCAATATTGGTTGCTATTTGTATTGTTATTTTTGTTGCTAATAATATTAATATTAGTGGTGATAAGAGCAAAGCAGTCACTCGAAAGAGTTCATTTTATATTTTGATTAGTTATATTTATACAAGAACGCATCTTTAGATTGATAATTAGTTATTGTAAATATTACTACTCAAATTACAAAAATAACGGCAATTGTCATAATACTAATAATAGTAATGATTTCTGCTATGAATAAGATATATTTTATCTATATTATTATCCTAGATGTTCTTGTGAATTTTTGAAACATCAATATCATTAATTACCGTTGGCTTTTGATTTTGTAAAACTTATTAAACATGTTTTTGTTGACCTTTGTGGATTAGCGCGTAGATGTTGTTGTCATATACTTGTAGTTATCAATTACACATAATATCAATGTTTTGAAAATACGCTTGAGGTCCTTCAGAACTTCTCTGGCTGTTTTGCTGCAAACATTTTATCATGACGAAGATTATGAAATTCAGAACCTACGTTTTTCTACCTATTGTGACGAGCCGAGAGAAAGGTTGCGACTCAAAGGCAGGAAGCAATCAACTGAGCAACTTTATTATAGAACACTCTCCTTTATATACAAAACCTCAAGGCAACAGGCATTTTCATGTTCACAAGACAGACAATGTTACGGAGGAAAACCGGAGACATGATTATTCAGATTCTTTTTAGTGCGAGGGAAGAGCGCAGATACAAGCATAATATATACAAAATAATTTATGTACGATCGTGTGACACACGGTTGGTACACTATCAAGGACTATTCCATGAAATGACGGAATTGATCATCTCGTTTCCAAGAGACTTTCCTGAAACTTGAGTCTGGAATTTCCAGGTGGAAGCTATTATGCGAAATGGAACCAAGTTGTGCGAAGAGAAATTCTTTTGCAAGGACAGCGACGACTTGATTACTTATCCATTTTAGCCTGGTGCTATTTCAAACGAGGATCCTCTTTGTGAAAGTTCCCGATGGAAGTTAATGAAGTCTTGAGTGTGAACGATAGAAGGCCATCAATAGATTAGGAATGTGTATTATCTTGATTTGTAATTTATTCAGCAGATTTTAATCAAATCCTTTTTTCATGATATGCATAACGTTACTTTAGGATGTGTGGGAGCATATTTTTGCAACTGTATTAATTTAGGTATTCGGGTAACGTACATCTGCATTTACGACGATCCAAAAGTGGGAAATTTTTAACGCTTACTCCCATAGACTCACTAAATCTAATCAATTTATCCAGTTCGTATTCAGGTATCATTATTATTATTATTATTATTATTATTATTATTATTATTATTATTATTATTATTATTATATATATATATATAATATATATATAATTTTATATATATATATAATTTATATATATCGCCTATATATACTGTATATATATATATATATATATATATCATCCGTTGCTAGTCTACTGCTGGACAAAGGCCTTAGACATGGCTTTCCACACAATCTGTTTAGGGTCTTTCTGTGTCTTTTCTATACCGGCAAATTTTCTTAGCTTATCAATCCCTCGTCTTCTCTTCCTTCCCCTGCTTCGTTTGTAATCTTTATGGATTCATTCTGTTATTCTTTTTGTCCATCTATTGTCTGTCATTCTCATTATATGTGCTGCCCACGCTCATTTATTTTTCTTATTTGTTAGAATATCTTCTAACTTTAATTTGCTCAATCAGACGTCATGCTTATGGAGACTTCGATACTGAAGGTATGTAAACGTAGTTGGGTGTTGGTGGGTTACAACCGTTGTGGTAGAATGGGTAGGGCTAGAAACCTCTTCCTGAAACCTAGAACGCTAGTTACACCTGGAGCCACCCTCTTTAAGCGTGTAATTAAATGTATACATACATACAGTATGTATGTATAAACTAACAAACTTTCATATGTTATCTGAATAGCAAATCCACCACAAAGAGAGGAAAATTTAATCTAGGCACCGAGTAATTTCCTGTAACTGGTACAGATTATCGAGGCTTAATTAACACATTATGAGAAGGTTCTTATATATGCATTTACATGCATGTATATATATATATATATATATATGTGTGTGTGTGTGTGTGTGTGTGTGTATGTGTGTGTTTGTGTGTGTGCCTGTGTGTGTGTGAATTCCAGTATTTATAAACGTCGATTTTGCTGATTGGGATTTTCTCATTTAGTAAGAATTTTCACGGGCGGAGGTTTCTCAACTGTTCCCCCAATATTCTGCTAGCCATTGACATATATTCCGTTTTAATTGCAGCGTGCATATTATAGTTACACCAGAGGAAACCTTAATTACTAATGAAACGATATTTCTGTTAAATGCTTCACCACATGAACACAACTTATCGACGTCCGCAGCAAACGTAATGTTCTCTCTCTCTCTCTCTCTCTCTCTCTCTCTCTCTCTCAAGGATTCCTGTTGTTACGATTCACATCATTAAATGGATGAAGTGAGCAAGTGAATGGGATTAGTTTATTATCATAATTTTTTTTCTCTCTCTCTCTCTCTCTCTCTCTCTCTCTCTCTCTCTCTCAAGGATTACTATTGTTACGATTCACACCATTTAATGGATGAAGTGAGCAACTGAATGGGATTAGTTTGTTATCATAATTTTTTTTCATAGGTTTCAAACTGGACAAAATTTCCATCCATTTTGTAATGATTTGATATACATCAAGTTCCAGGTGTGAAGTGTACCAATATATTATTTTACGATCTTCCATTATTTAAAAAGGTGATCATAATCATAATTCCGCTTTAGATTATATATATATACAAAAATAAATGGTCACTTTGGAAATCTGCTTACCTTGCATACGTTTTTTTTTAGAGCTCCTCTCTTCATGCTATATTAAGTAAAACCATTTCGACAAATCCCTTTTGAGATATATAATGGAGCAAACCAAAGGAGGGTGACAGTGGAGGCTAATTTTGTTAACAAGATCTATAGTCCATTTCTTTTAGCGATGCAGATTTGCACCGACTCGCAGCGGTGCCCTTTTAGCTCGGAAAAGTTTCCTGATCGCTGATTGGTTGGACGAGATCATTCTAACCAATCAGCGGAGATCAAGACATGTGAGCTCTCGAAGAATTAGTCGATAGTTCTGTTTGGGAAAGATGAAAATTTAGAAAAAAGGCTTTTTCTCTTCAGTTTGAGTAGTTTGATATTATTAGTTCAAGAAGACTCCCAACAGAACTCATAACATATATGGTTAGATGAAGATTCTTTTCTGGCATTGTTAAAGATAGGTGCCATAATACGACTACTAGGTTGAAAGTACTCTTGTCATGAAAATTTACGTGAAACATAATCGTGCCCTTAAAGGATTCAGTTTGAGTTAAAATAAGTATTTATGTTGGAGTTGATGTGACACTATAGGAAATGTTAATAGAAGAGAAAATGTTTAAAAGGTAAACCTTGCCTTGCTTGTGTGCATTTCCACTTGAAAAAGACATTAAATAACTTTATGGTGAACGATGAGAGGCTAAATGATCACAAGAATCTTAAAGTTCGAACATTTCAGTGGCGATTTGAAACCGCCAGAAAGTAATGATAATGGCAAAATTATTAGAAGTTTCCAAATATTCAAACTTTTATTTTCCTTTTTTTTCACCGTGATCTTAATAGGAGAAGTTCATCGGTAAAAAGTGTAATTAAGATTAAACTGAGACCCCCATTTCCAGTAACACCTGCGAGTTTCTGGGATAGAAAATTACCTGCTAAAGACTTGAAAATATCGTCTTTAGACTTGGAAGATAAGGTCTTTATCGGTAATGACTTGGGATGAGTAAGACTGCATAATTTTTGTTTGCCTGCTTACCGAGAAACGACTTCGTGTCAGAATGATGGACTTTGGTTATTTGTAAAGGATCTAATTGGAAGACTCAGATGTGGATTTACTGATTTTAAATCAAACGCTAACACAAGCCAGGATAGAAATCTGAAATTGATTAAAACTTTTAACGGTAAATAAGAAGTAAGTATCTATGATTCAGAACAAAGCATATTTCTTATTGTGAGTTTCTTCTGTTTTTCATTGCCATTATCGTTTTAATGACTATTATTGCGAACCTGGAGATAACGTTGATTATTCTGCAGATTACGAAATCTGCGTTACTGCTGTAAAAGTAAATTTCAATCGAACTAGTATCAGTTCGCTAGAAATAATTCTAATTCTTATCTTTTATCATTGATAAATTGCATGCAGTTTCTGTTAGCGCGATTTCTCACTTTATTTATTGCCTTCTTAATGACAATGCCGCCAGAGAGATATATATAGTGTGTCGGCAATAATAATAAATTAGGCTTCATATAAGACCCCTAGGGCGGAACTCTAAAGACTGTAAGACCATAAAGAGACGTTTACTCTAAATTTACGACTCTGGAAAACCATCCAAAACTTTTTTTTTTTGCGTTCGAAAGATAACTTTACTTTTGATTTATCATTGTCTGTGTTTAAATGACACAAAAGTTGAGAGAGAGAGAGAGAGAGAGAGAGAGAGAGAGAGAGAGAGAGAGATTTATGAACAGTTTCACAGTTTGTACTAATATTAATCATATTTGTTTCATGTAAAGCTGATTTCTCGTGTTTTATAAGATAGAAATTTGTCCAAAGCACTAATGTTATTAAAAAAGAAAAGAAAAAAAAAAACGAGTTTTATATGCGTCAATTTTGATTAAGACCACCCATAAGCAAAATGTGTTTTTGAATTCATTTTTTTTTTTTTTTTTTTTTTGCGAGGGGCATTCGTTAGTATCTTTAAGACTAAATAGGTTGGGAGAATACAACTTGCGAAATTTAAATTCTTTATATCGTACATAAACAAACACGCTGATGTAAAAGAAAATGAGAAATGGCGATGAGACGTCTTGATTCTTTGGCGAAAGTCTGTTTTGGTTATTCAAAATCACCATTTCTTTCGAAATGAAAAGAATAGTAAATGGAATAACTTAATGATTATTTTGGAAATAAGTTGTTCCAAATGTTACTTGCTTAACAGCCCAGTGAGGAAAGAAAGGAAATACTGAAAATAAATTAGGAAATAAACTATCGGAAAGTAGCAAAAAATTTAAAGATATTTTAGGATCAGTAACAACATTAAAAAAATGAAATATTTTAATAACAGTAAAAACATTAAAAATTGAAATATTTTAAGATCAGTAACAACATTAAAACAGATCTTTCCTTCTTTATGTCTTTTCCCCACGCTTTCTCTAAAGTCTTTGCATCGAAGCAAATAGATCCGTGCCTAATAATTAAAGTCTTTTCCATAAATGAGCACATGTTATCATTCATTTTTATTCCCTCAATTGTATAGTTATAAGGCATTCGGTACGTGCGGAGTCTAATAATCGTTGGTTGCCATGACCGCAGGAAATATTGATGATATCCTTTATTTTGTTATTAACTTACATTAGAAATTTGATTTATTTCTTTTTTAGCACTGTTTTTCTATGATGGTAATCTAAAATCTATGAGCTTATGCTCTGGGGGAAATAGTGCATTTCTCCTGTGCATTGTTATGTAACGCAATATATTTCATATCATCACGTGTGATATAAATTTTTGAGTTATTATAACAAGACCCCAAACAAACTTCAAGCAAAGAAAAAAAACACACGGCCTGAGTGACAACTTGATGATACCAACATCGTCTGCAAAGTTTTTGTCAGTATTTCAGGTGATTCGTATTACGCTCTCAGGGAAAATGAGCGCAAAGGTGCAATTTCCGCAGATCCAGATTCCAGGTAAAGTTTTCCGACATGTTGCAATTTTATCATGGCTGCAATTAGTCCAAAAAGGGATGTATCCTGCTCTTATTCTTTCTGTGTTCCCCCACTAGGTGTTTACAAAGTAATGGACAGATTTTCATAATAACTTTCCGCATTAGGATCCTGACGCAGGTTTCCCTGAAAGTCTGTTGAGGGGAGGTAGCTTACACACACACACACACATACACACACACACACACACACACATATATATATATATATATATTATATATATATTGCATATATCTATGTATATATATGTATATTATATATATATATATATATGTATTTATATACATATACAGTATATATATACATATATATATATACACACATATATATACATACATATATACATATATATATACATATATATATATAGATAGATAGATAGAAAGATAGATATACATATATATGCATGTATATACATATATATATATATATATATATACAATGTATATATATATATATATATATGTGTGTGTGTGTGTGTGTATAGCTACCTCCCTCAACAGACTTTCAGGGAAACCAGCTATATATATATATATATATATACTGTATGTTTTTATATATGTATATGTATGTATATATATGTATATATATGTGTGTATATATATGTATATATATATATATATATATATCACATGATTGAAGGATCTCCTTTTAATGCCTCTGAGCCTCTTCATTACCCAGACATATTCCAGAGTCCTAGCGCCCTTCGAGAATCTTTAATAAAATATTTTATGAGGTAGACGCCCACATTTACTCAGTATCTGTCATTTTCTTGTTCATAGTATGTACACTCTCAACTGGAATAATTCTCTCTCTCTCTCTCTCTCTCTCTCTCTCTCTCTCTCAAAAGACTATATGACATGATTGCGAAAATAACGTATTAATTATAGCTGATATCAGTATATAATGACTTAATTATTTATTCAACTTGCTCTTCTCAATCTTGGAATGGTATCTTATTTCTCCACATTTGTATAATGTAGAATATCCGGCGGATAATAACATTTATTTAATCTGTTGTCGGAGTCTTCCTCTTTTCCATTCCTAGCCCACAAATACATGCTCGTATTAGGCGTGTTAATTCCGCCTCCGGTGGCGCACTCAAGAGAAATAGATGAAAGAGAAGACGCCACATTGTAACACTTATCCCATCCAATAAAGAAAGCGGATCTTGAGTGACAGAATAAACGTGGAATGATGATAATTCTGATGATGACGCAAGAGGAAAGAAAAGGTGGTGGGAGATAATGAAGGGTTGTGAATAAGTTTGCGTTACGAAAATTAACTTGGTATTTTGGTGTCGAAATTAATGGAGAAAATGAGGAAGCCTTTGGGAATTAGCTTCTAGCTGAGAGAGAGAGAGAGAAGAGGAGAGAGAGAGAGAGAGAGAGAGAGAGAGAGATGGGGACGGTTAGATTTTAGCAAACGTCTACGAATGAAACTCAAGGAACAGTGCAAAACTTTGACGGACTCCTTCGTCTTTTCTTCTTTTTCTTGATTTCACTCCTACTCCGATTCTCAGAGAACTTGAGACGCTCCTGAGGGGATCTTGCCCCCTTTAAATCCTTAACCCCCCAAATCCCCTACCCCTAAGAACCCCATACCATCGTTTGCCCCTGTACCCCAACCCCAGTCCCTGACACGCCAGTTTTTTCCCATTGTCTCCTTTTTCTCTCAAGGAATATGTTTTTGCGTTCTGTGGCGATTCCCACGCCTCCAAAGTCCTAGATTAATGGGTCTGTAGGAGGTAAAGAGGTTATAATTTATACAACGAGGATTTATGGGACCTCATCAGGCCTTTTTGCGCGATTTAATTCTTCCTACTTGTTACATTAGATTTATTTTTATTAGTGAGGAACTTCAGCCTCTGACACGTGGTTTTTTATGGCGCTTTTAAATATGCATAATGAGATCTCATTTTTCTCTGTATGAAGCTTTTCCGGTACAACGGGTTGTATTTCATGACTTCATCGCTGACGTGCTGCCTATCGTGTTTGCAATGGGAACAGTTAGGAGTAATTTTTCAATTTATTCCTCGTCTGTTTTTACTGTTACAAAGTTATAACCTCGTAAATATCGTTTTCACACGGAGAGCCGTTTTCATTACGAAAAGATTTAAGGTTTTGTATTTGCATTGAAGAAATATAAAATAAATCTTTGAATTTTATATGCAGTTACCTGAGTCTGGCCATAAGCCGTGGTCTGAAAGCTTGCTCAAGTGATGTGCATCCCCCTTCAATCAAATGCGATATATCTAATCCCTTTTCCCTTTGTAGAGGAGACTTCCCTTTGATTGATCGATAGGGAAGAGAGTTTGTGAGTTGAAACCATAGAAATCAATGTCCATTCTGTTGGGTATTGAGGGGACGAAGTGCTGTCCATAGACAAATAAATAGTTTTTCATATTGATTTAACATCTCTTAAATATTAAACAAATTTTTGGGAACATGGGTTTTGTAGAATAGATAAATGTAGTAGAATGGATGTGATTAGTACGGTAATAGATTCCTGTTAAGTATAAACGAGAGGGAGATTGTGAATGGTATAGAATTTTTTATGGAAGCTAAAAAAATTCATCATTTTCTCTCTCTCTCTCTCTCTCTCTCTCTCTCTCTCTATATATATATATATATATGTGTGTGTGTGTGTTGGTGGGTGTGTTTGTGTGTGTATGTATGCTTGTGTGACATATATATATATATATATATATACAGTATATATATATATATATATGTGTGTGTGTGTGTGTGTGTATGTCTGTATGTGTGTTTTATCTATATTATAATTTATGTGTGCATGTCTATCTACCGTATGCCTGTGAGAGTTCTTGAAGACATAGAAATTTGGGAGAAATATTTGTAATATTTTGAGATACTCAAATCAAGCAGTTAATCTTTCGGAAGAAATTTGCATATCAGCGGTTTTATTATCACTAATTCCCATCAGACTTCATCAGGCAGCAAGAGGAAGAACGTGCGAATAGGCAGCACTCAACTGAAGATATCAACAGATGTTTTCGGGTTGCATTCCTGATTCGAAGGCCAGGCTCTTTTACCAGTTGGCATTTATTCATTTTTTACGTGGCCCACATTGCGCAGTGTGTTCTTCCTAATGTGCCCCTTTTCCACTGAAGCTTCCTTCCCGTACTGAAGGAGTTCGATGACCTGTTAATTGAAAGGGATACGTTCAGTGTTGCCATATGGGGATTTATCCCTAGATTTGGAGATTTTAGTTGTCTGAGGGGATATTCTGTACAAATTTCTAGGGAAAGAAAATAGATAGAACCTTTTATATTATTGCAATTAGTTTGCTTGTACTTTTATGAAGTATCGTGAGTGATTTCTATATTAGTAAAGGCTACAGGATAAAAAGAAATATATATTTCAGGAAATGGGGATTTTTCATCACGAGTTTTGGGGATTTTTTAGACTAACCCATCTGGCAACACTGGATACGTTGCCCTTCAGTTGAATGATTAAGACAGAGTTCCCGTTTTCCTCCTCATTTTGGGAATTTGGGGATTTTCGGAGTTAATCCTGCGTTCTTAACAGAAGTTTCATAAATACGTAACGATAGTCTGTTGGATCTGCATTGTTTTCTTTAGTAACCGATGCTATCAGGTTTGTTGAGGAAGGAGATTAAAGTTTCTTTGAAAAGTGTAGCTACACTTTTAAGATATAACTTAATCATTTAGAAGTACGATTTCTTCTTCTTCTTCTTCTTCTTCTTCTTCTTCTTCTTACGTCCCTAATTGGAAAACCAAGAGGCTAAAATTTTGTCCAAGGGCTCCAACAGAGAAAATTTTCACCGTAGCAAACATATACCATTTCTTTTATCATTATTTTTTTTCAAGGTCACCTCACCAAAACAACTGTGAATGTAGGAATAATATGTTCTATTGAGCTATAAAAGAAGTAAGGTTTTCTATTTCTCAGAGGAAAGATGAAATGCAACTAAATCTCAAACAGATTATCTTTGCATAGTCATAAAATTCGGATTTAAAGGTCCAGAAAAAAAACTTCCGAAATAGAAAAAAAATACTCAATCGACAAGAAACTTGGAAGGCGTATGTTCTGGGTTAAATATCTAATCAAAATTGGCATTTTTGAAATATGCAAAATGGCTTGAGGTTGCTTATCAGTAAATAAACCTGCTAAGCCGTTAAATGTCATATAAAGATGTTTTATTTTTATCAATGAGTTCCAATTTTTCAAACAACTAAAACGCTTGGCCAGGATGTCTCAAAGAGGAGCCGACCCCGTGTACAAACGTCAACACAAGTCTGTGTGTTCAGATGGGTTCCTTGTGGGAGCAGTAACCAGATCTGATGTGTTTGAAATAGCAACCTCCTCTCCTGTGACACTACTAATATTGTCTCATCCTAAATCAGCGGCTCCATCCCACAGCATCAATTGCCATGAGTCCTTGGGCTCTTGGTACATTTCTTGTTTCCTTTGGCCATTTTACTGCGATTCCGATTTTTTTTTCGTTTCTGCGTCTTTTTAACCCAACTGGCCCTGTTGGTAATCTTTGTGGGATGTGCAGGATAAGTAACATTGTAATTTAGATATTACATGGAAGCCACTTGAATTATAAATTCTTTTACGGTGAATGACTAATTCAGAAACTAGCATAATTAATATTGCACTATTTTTCCTGCAGTAAAGTTTGACTCTCTCTCTCTCTCTCTCTCTCTCTCTCTCTCTCTCTCTCTCTCTCTCAATATACAGAAGTTGATTATAATTACCTGATTTGTTTAATACGATGTAGGTATTGCTGTAAGTGTTGAGTGTCGATTAGTAACGGGAATAAGTGGGCTCATAATTGCCTCATTAAAGGCGTTTTGCTATGATCAGTCATTATTATCTAATTTTCTCTAGTTGTTTTACATTATTAGTCATTGAATGGATGAATGGATTGCTTGTTGTGATACGTTCCTTGGAAGAAGTCTTATTCAGAACTTTCAGAATTACACATTTTTGTAAATACTTTGGTGATTGGGGGTTATAAGCTATGACCAGTAAACGAGGCGACATGCA
>NC_090746.1:114016343-114025720 GCF_036898095.1 Palaemon carinicauda | reverse complement strand
GGTATGCTTGTGTGACATATGTATGTATATATATATATATGTATATATATATATATATATATATATATATATATATATATACATATTTATGATTATAATGTATTTGTGTATATAAGAAACCTATATGTATACTTATATATTTACATATCCATACACACACACACACACACACACACATATATATATATATATATATATATATATATATATATATATGTATATATATATATATATATGTGTGTGTGTGTGTGTGTGTGTGTGTTTTATCTATATTATAATTTATGTGTGCATATCTATCTACCGTATGTTTGTGAGAGTTCTTGAAGATTGATAGAAGTTTGGGAGAAATATTTGTAATATTTTGAGATACTCAAATCAGGCAGTTAATCTTTCGGAAGAAATTTGCATATTAGCGATTTTATTATCACTGATTCCCATCAGACTTCTTCAGGCAGCAAGAGGAAGAACGTGCGAATATGCAGCGCTCAACTGAAGATATCAACAGATGTTTTCGGGTTGCATTCCTGATTCGAAGGCCAGGCTATTTTACCAGTTGGCATTTATTCATTTTTTACGTGGCCCACATTGCGCAGTGTGTTTCTTCGTAATGTGCCCCTTTTCCACTGAAGCTTCCTTCCCGTACTGAATGAGTTCGGTGACCTGTTAATTGAAAGGGATACGTTGCCCTTCAGTTGAATGATTAAGACAGAGTTCCCGTTTTCCTCTTCATATTGGGAATTTGGGGATTTTCGGAGTTAATCCCGTGTTCTTAACAGAAGTTTCATTTAAAGAAATACGTAACGATAGTCTGTTGGATCTGCGTTGTTTTCTTTAGTAACCGATGCTATCAGGTTTATTGAGAAAGGGAGATTAAAGTTTCTTTGAAAAGTGTAGCTACACTTTTAAGATATTACTTAATCCTTTAGAAGTACGATTTCTTCTTCTTCTTCTTCTTCTTCTTCTTCTTCTTCTTCTTCTTCTTCTTCTTCTTCTTCTTCTTCTTCTTCTTCTTACGTCCCTAGTTGGAAAAGCAAGATGCTAAAATTTTGTCTAAGGGCTCCAACAGAGAAAATTTTCACCTTAGCAAACATATACCATTTCTTTTATCATTATTTTTTTTCAAGGTCACCTCACCAAAACAACTGTGAATGTAGGAATAATATGTTCTATTGAGCTATAAAAGAAGTAAGGTCCAGCAGTTTTCTGTTTCTTAGAGGAAAGATGAAATGCAACTAAATCTCAAACAGATTATCTTTGCATAGTCATAAAATTCTGATTTAAAGGTCCAGAGAAAACTCCCGAAATAAAAAAAAATACTTAATCGACAAGGAACTTGGAAGGCGTATGTTCTGGTTTTAAAAAATATCGAATCAATATTGCCATTTTTGAAATATACAAAATGATTTGAGGCTGTTTAGCAGTAAATAAACCTGCTAAGCCGTTAAATGTCACATAAAGATGTTTTATTTTCATCAATGAGTTCCAATTTCTATCAACAAGAACTAAAACGCTTGGCCAGGATGTCTCAAAGAGGAGCCGACCCCGTGTACAAACGTCAACACAAGTCTGTGTGTTCAGATGGGTTCCGTGTGGGAGCAGTAACCAGATCTGATGTGTTTGAAATAGCAACCTCCTCTCCTGTGACACTACTAATATTGTCTCATCTTAAATCAGCGGCTCCATCCCACAGCATCAATTGTCATGAGTCCGTGGGCTCTTGGTACATTTCTTGTTTCCTTTGGCCATTTTACTGCGATCCCGATTTTTTTTCGTTTCTGCGTCTTTTAACCCAACTGTCCCTGTTGTTAATCTTTGTGGGATGTGCAGGATAAGTAACATTGTAATTTAGATATTACATGGAAGCCACTTGAATTATAAATTCTTTTACGGTGAATGACTAATTCACAAACTGGCATAATTAATATTGCACTATTTTTCCTGCAGTAAAGTTCGAATTTTGACTCTCTCTCTCTCTCTCTCTCTCTCTCTCTCTCTCTCTCTCTCTCTCTCTCTCTCTCTCTCTCTCTCGCTCTCTCTCTCCTCTCTCTCTCTCTCTCTCTCTCTCTCTCTCTCTCTCTCTCTCCTCTCTCTCTCTCAATATACAGAAGTTGATTATAATTACTTGATTTGTTTAATACGATGTAGGTATTGCTGTAAGTGTTGAGTGGCGATTAGTAACGGGAATAAGTGGGCTCATAATTGCCTCATTAAAGGCATTTTGCTATGATCAGTCATAAGTATCTAATTTTCTCTAGTTCTTTTACATTATTAGTCATTGAATCGATGAATGGATTGCTTGTTGTGATACGTTCCTTGGAAGAAGTTTTATTCAGAACTTTCAGAACTACACATTTTTGTAAATACTTTGGTGATTGGGGGTTATAAGCTACGACCAATAAACAAAGCGGCATGCAGTTCTCTCTCCCCCCCCCCTCTCTCTCTCTCTCTCTCTCTCTCTCTCTCTCTCTCTCTCTCTCTCTCTCTCTTTTTTATTAAATAGGCATGTTGAGGGCAAGAATGAACTGTTGTATATTAAAAAAATTTGGATCGGTTTGAAAGTGCGGAAGATTACTAACTGTTTGAAAGGGGGTAGACAACTCTGCTATTGATACGATCATTTATAAACATTAATATTCCTTGCTGGTTTTGTTGGTAGTCAGTTTTATTGGATATCGTTTCAGTAATTTAGAATGGTTCTCTCTCGGTAGGGGACCATTGATGTTGGTGGCATTAACAATTTGTTACCTCCGATAGAGAAATAGCTTTTTGATTGAGCTGTCTGTTTGTATTGGTAAAGTTAAAACGTTGTTTGGACTTTTGTGGATTATTATTATTATTTATATTTTTCTTACTAGAGGTGGGTCTCGTGACCGGGAATCGGTTATTAAATTTGGGAGAGATAGGAATGTAACTTTTAAGTAGAATGGCCCTTTTGGGAGGTGGATTGACTAGCCTTAGCAGTGCTTTGTGGTCGCCCAATATTCTTATTCACACTTGATTTTTTTGTGTTTTCAAGACAAAGAAGCCGATGGAAAATAAAGCTGTCTGGATAAGTACTTTGTTCTATTTTACAGAATATATATTTTCGTGGTCTGCATGGCTAACCACTCACTTTTAGCCTACCATTCTGTTGGGTCATTTCATTCGTTTAGTCTGTGAATTGTGGCGGACATTTTCCGGTGAATATGAACGTTTAACATAATTAACGATTATCAGTTTTAGTTATAATTAGTCACTGCGGAATTACGTTCATTTTCCGCTTCGGAGGGAATTTTTTGGTAATTTTTTGACCCAATTAATAAAACAGACACACATGGCCCTGGTTCATTTCTAATCCTTTTTACAAAAGAGAAAGCAAAATTTTCAAGAAATTAGAAGGACACCACCACGATACTTTTTCAGTTTGTTTCATGGAATTTTGTAACGCATCCTGTGCCTCATTTATACGTTTCACGAAAAGGGAAGCATACAAACTTGGATTCTATTCAGCGTGTATCACGAAAGGGAAAATCTTGACCTTAGGTACTTTTCGACAAGTTTCACGAAAGGGAAACACTACGTTGTTTCTTTTACAATCGGTTTCATGGAAGTTGAAACCCATTTTATGGCTTATATCAGCCCATGACCTTGGTTCATATTTATATATACCTACACAAGGTACTAGAAGAGTTGAAAGACCCAGGCCTACATGGCTGGGGACTATGAAGCGCGAAGTAGATGATGATGAATGGAGAAGTATTCAACTAAAAGCTCAAGGTAGAGACGACTGGTGAAATCTAACAGAGGCCTTTGCGTTAAGTAGGCGTAGGAGGAGATGATGATGATGACCTACTCGCGCACACATATAACTGCATATATATGAGGCTATTAAAATTTATTTTATTAACACTTTCATCGATGACCATAGTCATTTCCAAGTCATTCGCATAAATTAATTGATCTCAAAGCGGGCATTAACAGCCACATGTATCTATACTGTTTAAAGTAAACTACAATGAACGTCTGTTCACCAAGAGTAAGTAGCATACTTGCCCCATGACGAAGTACGTGACTAGAGGTTCTTTTAGACATGAATAATTGTTTCTTCGGGTCGGATTTCCATGTAACTCGACACTAATGACGGAGAACGAAGTCGTAAATAAGCTTAATAGACCGTTCTGCGAAGTGACCAAACACGCCCAAATGACATACAACACCCCCGCCTTCTGAATTTCTTACTGGATCGTCTTCCATTCAACTTTTGAGTAATTCGGTGTTCTGCGCATTTCATGTTTGGAATATCAGTGTAGAAAGGCGTAAATAGTCACGGATTACCGTGTAAGACTTACTTAAACCGAGTATCCTAGAGTTAAAAAGGACAGTGCTCCATGACAGTAATAAAATAAAAATATACTTTTTAACGACGTCTCCATTTACCCCTGAATGGGTAACGAAAGTTTAGGCATCGTGACATTAAGTGATCTGAGAAAAATATTGTATGGTTTTTGCGAGTAATAAAAGTCGCATTTATGGCTTCAGGATTATAAATTTTTTTTTTTCTTGTCCTGATTGTCTTTTATTGTTAAAGTTGGAGTATAGTCTTTTAGTAATTCTACTTTGTAGATTTTTTTTTCGATTGTAAGGTTTAAACTAATCTTCTATTGATTGTCAAAGATTGTGTATATCAATTTTGGAAAAATTTTCCTCAATTTTTTTTTTTCTATTTTTTTTTCCCATTTGCAGTCAGCACCCAAGCTTTGCTGTCCTTAAGTTTACAGTGTCGCTTTTCAATTACTTATATTCAAATCTAAAGTGTTCAGAGTTTATCATTTCATTTATCTCGTAAAAAATATTCAAAATCTTTGGTATTTGTAGTTTGTTACTTCCCGTTGCAATTAATTCAGTGAATTAATGTCAACATGTCGCTTACCAAACTATCTGCGCACATTAGCAAAAATGTATGAAAAGTTACAACCAACAGTTTCAACTACATTCTCAACTGTCCCGTGGGAACTTCGTTATATTTGATTGGACGGGTTTATTTTGTGTTGGTATTTTGACGTTTTAGTCACTCGATATCGTTATTATTGTCAATGTAATGCTTTAAGTTTATTTGAAAATCTTGAGATATCCTGAAATGTAATTCCTTCAGGATATTTTTGCATGCAGACTTGGCTTAGTGTCATTCTTGCCGTTTATATCAACATGAATATTGTTGTGAATGTTGTTACTTGAACTCTATTAGAAGGTTAATTCGTACACTTGCTAATTGAACCTTTTGAGAACTTTATATACTTAATTATTTCTTCGTTTTACTTCATCTGATCTTTGCTCCGTTATTTTTTATACGAAATGCTAGAGAGTCATCGCTTACATGGTTTAACGAGGGTAAAAGAAGATAAAAATATTTCTCCACCAAAAGAGTTCATAAGTATTTTAGTTGGTGTAATATGTTGCTAACTTTCAGTTTGGTGCTTCTTTTAAAGATACATGAATGATTGATTAGATTTTAAATTGAACCTTAGACTTATATTTATTAACCTGAACCAAATTGTGTGGAATGTCTTTTCAGTTCGTTTGTCAAAAACTTGGTGTCTTTTGAATTCCTTAACCTTAATGTGAATATTACTTTTTGGCTGTATCTTTCAACAGTTCATTGTGCGTGTAACAATAGAATTTTCATAAATCTTACCATTCTTTTTATTCAGAACTATACAGGACTATGCAAGGTATGTAGTTAATTCTAAGTGTCTAATTTTCCTTCTCATGGATTAATAGAACAGCATTATAGAAATTTTATTCAACCTGTGGCACGATTTTTTAATGATCTACACAATTGGAAAATTAAATCTGTCAACCATCAAAAGTAAAATTTTCTGTACCAATAACGTTTTCCTCTCCTTCCTTTCTGATCAGGTTAAATACGTCTCATTTCGTAGTTTAATTATTACTTATCCATTTAACATTGTTGCATACCGGAATATATTTATTTTTCATCTCGGTAAAATAATTTTTTATTTTAATGTAATCTATTGTTGTTATCTTAATTTTTTACTAATCTTCTCTAGTTTATCCTTCTTTTCCTTTCTTTTTCCGCACTGTCCCTACTTTCCCTTTTGTTTTAGCCTTTTTGGTAATTATTATTATTATTATTATTATTATTATTATTATTATTATTATTATGTAACCTATTTTGATATGATAGATCAATATTTATATATAAATTTTTGAAGTGAAACCCCTGTATTATCTGTTTTTTTTTCTGATAATCGAAAGACTGATCCCGATGATGATGTTGCTGACGATAATAATTAAGGTGGCGTTTTTCATTTCACCCCATCGTTAAAGAGGATCTACCTGTGTGAATGGGTAGGGAATGTGATTGCGGCCGATTAGAAACAAAGGTGTTTTCCGGGAAAGATACTGTTTTGGTACTGGTCGCTTCGAGTGGCAAGCGAGACCCGATCTGGAATGTTTTAATGGTCTTGCTCATTGTTTTCTGTGGTTCTCTTGCTGTCTCTGAGCCGATTCGGGTGTAGTAAGTCTTTTCATTTGCCACCAATTCCTCTCCCTACCCCTTGTCTCTCTCTCTCTCTCTCTCTCTCTCTCTCTCTCTCTCTCTCTCTCTCTCTCTCTCTCTCTCTCTCTCTCGTTTTGTATGTATTTTAAATCCGATTACTGTAATAATCTGAAAGTTTTTTTTTTTTTACTCTCAATTGCCACTTAGATTTCTCTCTTAACTTCATTTTCTTAAATGATACCTCTTTCTCACTTCATTTTCTTAAATGGTACCACTCTCACTTCATTTTCCTAAATGATACCTCTTTCTCACTTCATTTCCCTAAATGGTACCTCTTTCTCACTTCATTTCCCTAAATGGTACCTCTCTCTCTCTCTCTCTCTCTCTCTCTCTCTCTCTCTCTCTCTCTCTCTCTCTCTCTCTCTCTCTCTCTCTCTCTCACTTCATTGCCCTAAATGATGCCTTTGTTTCGCTCTCGTTACATTTCCCTAAATGGTACCTTTCTCTCTCACTTCATTTCCCTAAGCGGAAGATCATTTAGATAGAGGTACAGTTGATCTTACAATGGCCTTGTTATCAACATATTACAATAATGATTTGGCGATCTAGTAAATTTTACTGATTATTTTCCTTATTATTTCTTAATGATATATTTCTACGTAGATAAAGTTGCTATTTTTATTTTTAACCTTGTTTTTGCAGTATATTTACACAAGGGAGAAATCTATAAATTACGTTTATTTCATAGAACATTTCTTGATAGTATAATGGTTAAGGTTCATCGCGATGAATATAGGTACTCTTCACTGTCTGAGATCTGTGTTATTTGAGTAGTTTCTCTCTTCTGCATCCGTATCCTCTGCTAGTTCTCCAGTGTATTGTGCTAGTTTACTCCACTGTTTGATTGCCAGCCAATATTTTCTCGGATTAATTGGTTCTTCTTTGTATTTCTGAGTGATATATATTCGGATAACCATCATCTGAATTGTATCTCATTACGGAAATATGAATCTTATTTTGGAATTTCTGTAATGCCCTTACATTGGAGATGTATGCTAAACACGTATGCAGTGGAGGATATTCCATTATTATCCTCTTTAGACTTTTGTTGAAGTGGGTTTTAATATTTGTGTTCATAATCCTAAATCTTTTTAGCTTTACATTTTCTTTTTGTAGTGGCCTGTTGGTAACGTCCTTGCCTGGTGATCGCCAGACTGGAGTTTGAGTTTCGCTCAAAATCGTTAGTTCCTTTGGTCGCTGCAACCTCACTATCTTTGTTAGCTTAGGATGGGGTGTTTGGGGAAAGCCTAAAGGTCTATCTGCGGAGTCACTAGCAGCCATTGCCTAGCTCTCCTTGGTCCTACCTTGGGTGGAGAGGGGCCTTGCTGATATGTATATGGTCAGTCTCTAGGGGCATTGTCCTGTTTGATAGAGCAATGCCATTGTCCCTTGGCTTTATCATTCATGAACGCCTTTTATTCCTTTAGCCTTTCCTTTAGATTTCTTGACGATCCTTTTTGTCCCAATTACGTTTTTTTTCTCTCTTGTTCCTGGCTACTGACGTAAGATGTTTGGTTGCTGAAGTTAATCTTTATGGATTTTGAAAAATAGGAGACTTCGGGGAAATCTGAGAAGCCTTGTAGTGAGGCTTTTATTTCTTCTGTTAATTGGTGCTGTGTTCCTTGCTAATTACTTATGTCCTGAGGGTGGAATTGGTGGGTTTGAGACCAAATATGTCATTTACGCGTTTAAAAATCTTCATCTGATTCGTTGTTTTCTGAACTTTCTGTTATGTTATTTATATTGTGTGGAATTTAGCATATCCTGTTATATATATCTTGTGTTGCTTGAAATTCTTGTTTAGTTTATATGTTTTTGTATTTTATTCCTCTTCATTATGGTTGCAATCATGTTTATTGTTTCTTCGGAGAAATGTATTGTTGATAGATTAATATCTGCTAATATAACGAGGAGTGGAATCTTTCTTGACGCAAGCTCCAGTTTTATTGCTATACCGATAACTCTTATTTAGTTCTTGTCTCTTTTTGTATATTGTCTTGGATGTTATTTGTATTAGACTGGCAATGGCAATTTCTTGTTTAAGTGGCTCATACTGTGGCATACCTTGTCCCGTTGTTGTGAGTGCATGTTGCATATATGTTCGTTTTGATCTTTGCATATATCCATTAATCTATTCTCAGGGAATTTCGCTGCGAAAGTTCTAGGTTGTTGATTGAAGTTAACGTATTTCTTTGTATTTTCTGGACAATCTCTGTATGTATGATCATATGATGACCATTCAAAACATATTTTTAAGTTTTCCTAGACTACAAAGCGTAATAATGAAAAATAAGATTAAGCAATTGCATTCCAAGTATGAAAGACGGAGTGCCAGGAAGAATGGCTTGGCTATCATAAAAAAAATCCCCAGAACAGCTGATGTTTTTGCGACTATAATAAAACCCGGCAACCTGACCCAGTGGGACAGAGGTTACGCGGTTGGGTCAGTCATGATACCCTTGCTCTGCGACTGGTTTTGTTCTTTGTATGCTGGGGGTTAATTGGCTCGAGAAAACAGACATAAAGATTAAATCGAATGATGATCTTCGGCAGATGATAAGGTATTACCCATCTATAAAGGTATCCATCTCTTAAGGATTACCAATGATTAATAACAGACTTTTTTCCGTATTTTTATGTTTAGCATTTTTGTATATATGCAAACGAGCTTTGATTGATTTTCTGATTATATTGTCTCGAGGTTATACGATAAGATATATTTATTTATATATATATATATATATATGTGTGTGTATGTGTGTATATATATATATATATATATATATATATATATATGTGTGTGTGTGTGTGGTATGTA
>NC_090746.1:114008843-114013843 GCF_036898095.1 Palaemon carinicauda | reverse complement strand
GTAGCATTTAGGCTTGTGTAATTAGGCTGGAATGGACTCCCAGAGCCATGATAGAATTCAACATGTATTTAGCTGGACTGCTATTTCCAATACTGTACTAGTCTGAAATCCTGAAATGTTTTTAGTTTGTAGGATTTTCAAACTTTCCATTTTTTGATGTTATAGCATTATTATTATTATTATTATTATTATTATTATTACTTGCTAAGCTACATCCCTAATTGGAAAAGCAGAATGCTATAAACCCAGGGGCTCCAACAGGGAAAATAGCTCAGTGAGGAAAGGGAACAGAAAAGAAAGGTTTTGTATACGATTTTGTTGGTTGATTTTGATTTCTCTGGATTTCTGATTGAATTATCTCGACGATGGATGAGATTTAATAAAGGGATTGAATTGGACCTGCGAGGAGAAGTAGTGGGTGAGACGTAATTAAGAAAAAAGGAAAATCGAATAATATTCATTATGCATGTTGCATAAGATTTTTCATAACTCTAACCATCCTTTACATTCAGATCTCCCTGGGCAATTCTATCCTGTTCGTGATACTAGGTGGGCAGTTAATTCTAATAGCCAGGCCTTCTCCATCATGAGGCTCAATACTACACACTATTCTAGAAGTTTTATTCCAGCTGTTACCAAGTTGTGGAATGATCTTCCTAATTGGGTAGTTGAATCAGTAGAACTTCAAAAATTAAAAGTTGGAGCAAATGTTTTATGTTGACCAGGCTGACATGAGTCTTTTTATAGTTAATATATGACATATCTGTTTTTGACGGTTTTAATAGTTTATAGAGGACATATCTGTTTTGACGTTGTTACTGTTTTTAGAATGATTTATTGTTAATTTATTCTCATCATTTATTTATTACCTTATTTCCTTTTCCTCACTGGGCTATTTTTCCCTATTGGAGCCCTTGGGCTTATAGCATCTTGCTTTTCCAATTAGGGTTGTAGCTTGGCTTGTAATAATAATAATATTAATTTTTTATCAATAGGCCTTTTGGAGTTTTTTTTTCCGACTAAAGACTCGTGTTACGGAAATTAATAACACGAAATTCATAAAGTAAACTTTATGCCATCTGAAACACTCGAAACACGTTGTAAAGACGACTAAAAATGCTGGAGTATTTTTTGTTTCAAAGTTTTGATTACCATGCAGGACGTTGAAAGATGAATACTGGAATTATTAATTTCTCAAGGGATATTGGTTTATATTATTATTATTATTATTATTATTATTATTATTATTATTATTATTATTATATTAACTGGTGTGGTCTTATAATAAATTATATAATAAATGTTGTATTACAGATATTTGAATGCAGAGTTATAAATCTATGAGCTTTCAAGAGCCTGTCAGCATGATCAATTTTGGGTTGAAAATTTGAGCTGATGACACCTTCGGATAATGTTATATTGTAATTATTAATATACTAAGTTGTTTTACTATCATTAATATATGGCAATTTCATGACTAATTCTGCGGTAGAGAAGTTTGTCGTTGCTATTACTAATATCAAGGTACAAGTTTTATATATATATATATATATATATATATATATATATATATATATATATATATATGTGTGTATATATGGAATTTAGAAAAAAAATTAATACCAATAATGAAGAAATTATATTCCATCGTCTCTTGTATGCACACATACCTACATACAAAGGAACATCAAGGATAGAACTAATAGAAACTCGTATGTCAGTACTAGCAAAGTTGCATCGGAATTGCTGAGGTTAGATTATCGGAAAGTCGCTAACGGATTTGACGGAACAGCGGAGAAAGAAATATCTCTTTGAAGTGAAGGTAAATATTCGACTTTCCTATACTGCATTTGGTCTAACAAGGGTAGTTAAAGAACGATTCCTAGCTGTTTAAGAGGATGTTGCTAATGATTGCATCTTTTCATTTGCGCAATAATTAGGTAGACAAAAGAATTTTTTGCGTGCTATGTAAAGAATGAAGGAGAGAGAGAGAGAGAGAGAGAGAGAGAGAGAGAGAGAGAGAGAGAGAGAGAGAGAGAGAGAGAGAGAGAGAGAGAGGTAGTTAAAGAACGATACCTAGCTGTTTAAGAGGATGTTGCTAATGATTGCATCTTTTCATTTGCGCAATAATTAGGTAGACAAAAGAATTTTTTGCGTGCTATGTAAAGAATGAAGGAAAGAGAGACGAACAAGAGGAGAGAGTACCTAATCCCTCCCATGATTGCTTCGGAGGTTTGATATGGGCACCTGACCAGTGCATGGATCATTCCTCATTTCACGTTAGAGAACATACACAGATTATGAAAATATTTTAACAGACTGCTTACTACCCGCAAGAACCAAACCTCATTGGTGCTTACGTGGGACGGGAACAATCGTCCAAGACCATCAGGTTCAAATTCTGTCATGTCTGCAGAAAATACTCGACGACTTAGATACCCAGTTTTTCCAATATTGTTGATAAAAATTGCCAAGCCAACGGTCCTGAGTTTTTCCATTTTAACTTGGACGCCATTGCTACATAATTATGCAGTACTAAATTCACATTAGTAAGGAAATATACAATTTTTCATTATTACCAAATTTTAATGAATACTGTTATTATTATTATTATTATTATTATTATTATTATTATTGTTATTGTTATTGTTATTATTATTATTATTGTTATTATTTTTATTATGATACGCGAATCGTCAAAAATTACTACTAAATAATTAAATAGAGATATATTCGCTCATACACATGGATTCAACCTTTCTCACCCCCTCTACCTTCCCTACCTACAACACTGTATTTGTGGTGTCTGACAAGGTACCCCCTCTCACCAGGGTATGATTAATCCCTCTCCCCCTACCCGATGGAAGGGGAGAGACCAAGTAGTTATACGCCTGGAATGCTGTTCAGCGTGCGGGAAATAAGTATATATATATATATATATATATATATATCTTCATTCATCATCTCCTTTGCGTCAGTAGGCGTAGGAGAACACACACACACACACACATATATATATATATATATATATATATATATATATATATATATATATATATATATATATATAATCATCCAGACACTAGCTCCCTATTATATAAGGGAGGAGGATCATCATTATCATCATCGTCATCATGTACCTAACGGTTGGATTGAAACCTTTACATAAGAAACGGGAGATATTCAACATCAAACATTTCCCCTCTTATAAACCTCACCAGTAAATTTTACGTAACACCCGGCAGACATTGATGTTCCACATTTACTCTTCATCATCAACTCCCGGATCCCTCGGTGCATTGACCGTCTCTTTCCCTCTACTGCAAATATTTGGAATTCTTTCCCTGCTCGATTTTCTTGATTTTCTCTCTTTTCCCGGTTGGGTAAGGGTTTCCCTTCTTTGTTGAGTCCTGCTATTGTTTTGAAGAGAATATACTTCAACAATCATTGCTTACGATTTAAAGATAAGATAAACAATAGCAAGAATCCGAGGAAATCCCATCATGGCCAGAGATTTAGGAATGAAAGATATCGTCTGTGCTCAGGTTTTCTCTGTTTTCTGTAAACCTAAGCAGTGAAAAATGCCTCATATGATCATTGATTTAAAAATTGTATTGCCATATACTGTAGATAAAGTGTATGTAAACAAATAAATATATATTAATGCAACGTACCTTTTGATTACAAGTCTATTTCAATGCGATTTGCTCTGAAAGGTTCGTAAATTGTTTCTATGTTCAGGTTCCTTTGCAACCAATCGAAAGGCACGTGTTACGAAGTGAGCATAAAACCCTGGTATTGATTTGCCGTCTGATTCAACCCGGCACTTCTATTTTTGTCATCCTTTATAAATAAACGCTGTGAAGTAAATTCGTATTTGCATTTCGGAGACCTAATCACCTATCGTGATGATGATGATGGTAAATGAACATAAGAATTATCTATCTCATCTTTGCCTTTTTCTTTTTCTTCCTTGAGAACACCTTTATTTAAAGTGCAATTATGCAAATTTCTCAAGAAATGGAAGAGATTTCCAGACTTCTCACGATAGATTCTAGATTTTCATAATTGGTCTCGCCTAATGGAAAGATTATGCCGAGGGGGAAGGGAGTAAGAGGAGACGAGAGGGCTCGGAAGAAATCGATTTAGATTTTGTTAAGGGCTATCAGTCGTTATGGATCACTTATTGAATTTTAATGCTTTCGCAGTGCGCCGAACTAATACTTTATTTTACTATATTAGCAGGGTACATTTGGTAACGTAGACGCCAATTGCGTCATCGTCAATGTGGGCTTCATGAAAAGAGATCTGCACCTGTCAGGCGACAGTTATGTAAGACTAATCACTTGGGATATACAGTGGAGCTATTTCATACTGCGTAGATCTTAAAGAGGTTGTTTTAATCTGCTAAACTGTTCAAACTGATGATATTGATTCCAAGAGGGCCTCTAACGTTTTGAGTGCATGCTTAGATCTATCTCAAAGTTCGCATGTTAAATATCATGACAGATATCCTTGGTGATAAAATCTATTAGGCAATTAGGGTTTCAAATAGTCTTTTTATGCTAGTTCACACCTGCAAACTTTCTTAGTTCGTCAATCCATCGTCTTATCTTCCTTTCTCTGCTTCTTTTCCAATTTCTAAGGACCCTTTTATTCTATCTCTATCTATCTATCTACCTATCTATCTATCTATCTATATATATATATGTATATATATATATATATATATATATATATATATATATATATATATATATATATATATATATATATGTACTGTATATAGATAAAATCTGCAAATACTCATTAATACTTGCACACATTTTTCAGTTTCTTTGATTATTAAATCCATTATTTCCTTTGTCAACAGATTTCTTTGGTTACTGATCAATCTTGCTAATTTTCTTACACAATAATTATCCATACAAAACTCCCATTGCAACTCATAGATCCTTTGGCATAAATCTATTGTTGAATTCACTGGTTTCCTAATTAGT
>NC_090746.1:113998843-114003843 GCF_036898095.1 Palaemon carinicauda | reverse complement strand
TTATTATAAATCCTTGTTAATTGTAGTGCATTGGATCGTAAAGGCTTCTTTTATAAGTTTAGGCCACTTTATTACTACTAATACTACAATAATAATAAGAATAATAATACGGCAGAGGCCGTTGACGCGACACCGTAAAGGTTTTGTAAGCAGTGGCCGTGATTCTTAAAGTAGGCAAATTACACCTGTCTGGGGAACGGAAACAGGAAGTAAATTTCAGAGTACGAAACGGTCCCCGAATCTTTTGATTGACAGAGATTACGAGGCCAGCAAAATGAAGAGGGACTTCCTTCAGGCTCTACTAAACAGTTTCGAATAGATGTTTGTATTAAAATTGCTGGTTGAATATTGGATGAAATAACTTCAGTAGAAGAGGAAAAGATAGACGAGAGTCCAATGGAATGGTGCCCGAAATAATATTCTCAGAAGAGGAACACAAATCGGTTCAAGATAAAATACGTAATTCATAGATTTTTCTAACCAAAGAGTGAAGTAGGTGATAAAATTCTTAACCAAGGACGTATGAAATTGTTTAAACAAATTTGAAGAACTGAACTTCGCAAACTTGTATGAAAGTTGAAGATTGAAGTAAGTTTTCGACAAACTAGGTCGAAAATTAGACTAACTTCTCCTGTCATTATTTTTCAAGTTCGAGAACATTTATTTGAACTAAACAATAAGATCCAATAAAGAAGTTAACTGACAATAAATTGGAATAAGATATTTAGTAGAAGAAAGAATACAGCAAACCCCTTCTAGAATTTCAAAGTCAAGCCATAAAAATACAATTCTTTCAAGTCTATTGGCATGTCAATTTAATTGTAATGAATTGTGAAAAGTGAATAGTTAATGTCTCTTAAAGCAATGGTAAGAAAACTATCAGCGAGATAAGAGTTATGGTCATAAAAAAAGCGGCTAAATATTTAACCATGGAACAAAAAGAAAAATTCAAATAGGTTGGGTTAGGGAGATTGAATCATACTTTCGGAAACTTTGAATCTAAATTGTTCCTTTTCAGTCATTTGTTTTGCTTTGGTAATAGACAACATTGTGGAGTGGAAGCGTGCAAAGTGTCTCCCAACTGGTTTGTTTCCTATTATTTTTCCATTTAATGTTTTCTTCGGAATTCCATTGTCTTCTATCGTTGAAGATGACATTTTTTACATCTTTTCCTCTTTATATTGGTAGGAAGACTAGGAATATCCATGACTCGGACCAACAACACTAAATGACATAACTAAACATTTCTGCATCATCTCTCTTCTTGAGCAGCTTAGATAATTTGATATTTAACGCGGATTCCTCTGTAAAATTATCTGAATATTAAAAAATGTATACGACAAACATATTTTGTAGGTCTTGCAAGGTACGGAGCATTTCTCCGGATGAGACAGGACCAGGAAAATGGCCCTTAAAGTTGGTAAAGTAAGCCATATTATTGCAGGCATATGAAGCGAATCCATCTCAATCCGCTGTTGTTCAAGCAAGAAAGAACCACTCGTCGACACAGTAAAGTTGAAGTTTGAAATGACTGTCAAAATATTGGCTCGAGCATTACTGATAATAGGAGAACTTTGATGCAGGTGATTAAACGCAGTAGACGTCCAATGATGAGGCCTGAATGGAAGCTTGCTTCTCTCGGATTTTTAGCTCCAATATCTGGAATAATCCCTTTTTTTATATATATATATATATATAATATATATATATATACATATATATATATATATATATATATATATATATATATATATATATATATATATATATGAAACGAATTTGCAGATTCATTCGGAAAACGCAACGTGAAAGAAACTCCGCTGTATGTTGACATTAACAGTAACTCTGTATTATGCGCAAATTCTGGGCAGTTTTAGTACTTGCATATAATTATCCCTGGTTTTGTTTTCGATGGACGACAGTACTTCTTTTTATCACGACGTCTAAGCTTTAGACGAAAGGCGTGTTTACTTAGATGTTTTGTCTTAGAGATTTTTATGACTTCCCATTATAATTTATTAGAATTATGTACGATAGTGTAAGGGTTTTACTTACATTTTAAATGATTTTTTTTCTCAATATGCATTGATCCTCAGTATTTTTTATAATAGCTTTAATGAAAATCCTAGCGAAGGTTGATTGTGAACTAATTGAATATTAGCAGTAGGGGACTCAGCAGTATGAAGCTTCATCTGTGGTGGAAATGTGGGAGGTTGGGCTGTGGCACCCTAGCAGTACCAGCTGAACTCGGCTGAGTCCCTGGTTAGGCTGGAGGAACGTAGAGAGTAGAGGTCCCCTTTTTTGTTTTGTTTCTTGTTGTTGTCGGCTACCCCCCAAAATTGGGGGAAGTGCCTTTGGTATATGTATGTATGTATGATGTAAATCCTGTTGACTAATCAATCTTGAATTAAGACAAAGACATCACTTTCACTTTTAAGAAGCAGTGGCTAGCTAATCCTTTCCTCTGATGCTTGGACATGGTTCATTAGTGTTGACCGACTCATTTATGACTCTTCTCTTTATCGAATAATTTACGAGTGCTTGGTCCGGTGGCTCAGTTTTCTTGGTATTCCGTGGCATAACATTACATGGACTGAGAACTGGGTTCATTAATTATTCATTTATTTAGATTTTCTGGTTGGGTCCAAAAGCCTGTAAACGTAACAGTAAATTTATGTCGTTGATGATGCTTAAGCCACAAGTTCAGATTATTTTGTTCATTATTAGACATTAAATGTTACTATTTAGCTTGCCTTTCAAATTGACGGTTTTATATATATATATATATATATATATATATATATATATATATATATATATATATATATTTATATATTTACAAACAACAATAACAAATGCAGCCGTTTCTACACCTTTGCAAGACAAAGGCCTCAGACACTAATTCATGTCTGGGGTTTGGCCAATTATCACCACGCTGGCCGTTACGGATTGGTGACAGTGGGAGATTTTTGTCTGTTCACGCATAGGAAACACATACTTATTGGAACCCCTGACTAGCACAGCTTTGCTAATTACGGCGATGCGCAAACCCTTTCACGAAGGATAATATGTACAAAAAAGAGAAATGTCGTTACCATGTACGATCGTGTGACACACGGATGGTACAATATGTTAGATAATTGTCTGTTTGGGCTTTCCTAGTCATCGTAAACTATGGTCTTGAAGCATATATCGTAAAGGTGGGGCAATGCAGATCTCTAAAGTCGATCATTGCTAAATAGGATTGTTTCATTGAATCTAGACTTCGTGCCATAAACCGCTTGCCGTTTTTTAACCATTAGATTTCATGTAACGACCCTGATCTCTTAACAAGTGTTACAATAACCAGTGGAAAATATATGTCATAACCTTTGATGATAAAGGGCTAGAGAATTTTCAGAATCCCTTTTATTCCGTTTTTTTTTTTTTTTTTTTTTTTTTTTTTTTTTTTTTTTTTTTTTTTTTTTTTTAAACAAAGAGCCGTTCAAATACTATTAAAAATATATCGCACTTCCGCACAGCCAGAGTAGAACCATAAAGATAAATAGTGTAAAGTTTGACAACGATGAAATTTATATTGTTTGACTTGTTTGACATTGTTTGGCGTTACAAATCCTATTATGGCTATCAAACTCTTACGAACTTTTTATTTGTTCTATCGCTACGAATCGTGATATCAGTTCAACTGATATGCATTGACGCGATACCGCGTGTTTCGTTCATATAGTCAATTCTTTTTAGTGAGGCAGATTTGCACCGACTCGCAGGGGTGCCCTTTTAGCTCGGAAAAGTTTCCTGATTGCTGATTGGTTAGACAAGATAATTCTAACCAATCAGATAGCAGGAAATTTTCCCGAGCTAAAAGGGGACCGCTGCGAGTCAGTGCAAAATGCGCCTAATTAAAAAAAATTAGGCGCAAAACATATTGCATATTTGCCTGCCAGCTACTTGTCTAATCACCTATGCGCTTGAAGATACTCTGAACGCAGTATAAAGTAAAATGATGAATAAAAAGGATTTACAACCAGTGACAATGATACGTGAATTTTCTTATTTCATTTGCTATCTAGATGAACTCTTCAACAACGACGGAGTCTAGAGTGTCAGAGTTCCCGGAGTACTATTGCATAGTATATATGGAAGAATTGTTGCAAGTCCCAGATATGAGAACGTTCTCCAAGAGGCTAAAGTAGATTTTTCTGATACATAGGTGTAGGGTATTGAGGTTTGAAAACAGATGAAGTCATTAAGAAAGCTTGTGTGACATAATCGTAATATTGTGAGTATAAGCTGACTTTGATTATGGGAACACTGTAATTATTTAAAAAAAGGGTTTTTGAGATGCTTGCTGAAACCATTTTAGATTCGGAAAGGAGTAGATAAGGATAAGAAATACATTAGATGTACATTGTCAAGTATACAGGTGCTTGAGCTTGATTAAGAAAAGAAGCTGTAAAAGTATCTGGATGATTATGTCTGTAAAGAACAGCAGACTTCTTGATTCTGAATTTTTAAGGAAGATCAAAGTAAATATTCTCTTGGGGGTTATTTCGCCTTATGCAGTGTGTGCCGAACAAACATGTGAGCACTTAAGGAATACTTACAGCGCATTATACAGTAAAAGCATGGCCTGATCAGTTCGTCTCGCATTTCTCTTTGCATATGAGAACGCTCTCTCTCTCTCTCTCTCTCTCTCTCTCTCTCTCTCTCTCTCTCTCTCTCTCTCTCTCTCTCTCTCTCTACTAAGTTCAGCTTCTTCCTTCTGCAGACTTCTAGATTATTCTAACAAAGCAATCATACGATTGGCATCTAGAAAAATAGCTCTAGATATCCGAGCATTAGTTCATTTGACCAAGAGCTTTTACATCTCCAAAAAACATAGATTGCAAGAAGCATTTCAGCTTCTTCCTTCTGCAGACTTCTAGATTATCCCAACAAAGCAATCACTAGAGTGGCATCTAGAAAAATAGCTCTAGATATCCGTCCATTAGTTTATTTTA
>NC_090746.1:113988843-113993843 GCF_036898095.1 Palaemon carinicauda | reverse complement strand
GCTGTGTCGCAATTTTTTTTTTTTTTTTTTTTTTTTTTTTTTTTTTTTTTTTTTTTTTTTTTTATTATCATCTTCGTCGACCTTCACAGAGGCAATCTGGATTATGTATTATTTAGCGCTGGTCCTATTTTTAAAGTTGTAGTTATTGTCAGTATTGATCATGTGTCCTTGTTGAAAGCTGGTTGCTTGGCTTTATTGATTCTTTCTCACTGGATCACGTGACTTGGAGAGTTGCTGTGAATAATATTTTTATGTATTGAGATATTGTTGATGTTTTATATTTCTTGAAGGCTAAAGAATTATCGCCAATATTATAATATCACATCATGATATATATTGTAAGTTATTTAATGTTCCTTTTAATTTCAGTCGTTCAGTTAACTGTTTATGCATGTTGCATATTTTCATAAGTCAGCATCATTTGCATTAAGATCTTTCCAGAATGTACCTTCCTGTACGGAGTACTAGGGATGCAGTTAATTCTAGCAGTCTTGCCTTCTACACTACACAGTATTATAGAAGTTTTATTCCAGCTGTGACCAAATTGTGGAACGGTCATCCTAATCAGACAGTTGAATGGGTGGAACTAAAGAAGTTCAAACTTACAGCGATTGTTTTTTATGTTGAATAGGTTGGCATAATCTTTCCTCATAGTTTATATATGTTGTTACTGATCTTGAAGATATTTTATAGTCTTTATTCATTACTTCTCACATACTTTATTTCCTTATTCCCTTTCCTCCCTGGGTTATTTTTCCTTGTTGGAGTTCTTGGTCTCATAGCATCCTGCTTTTCCAACTAGTGTTCTAACTTAGCTATTAATAATGGTGATAACAAATTATTAAAGTATTTATTCACTTGACGTTATAAATTATTAACGGTGAATATGAAATACAATTGATTCCCTTTGAATAGTAGGCTTAACTTTGATCTCAAATAATTGGTAGTCAAATCCGTATGTTGTTTCTTCTTCCTTCCAAACTTCAGTTTATTTTTGACATATTTTTAAATCTGACATGATTCATGTTTCTTATCCAAAATGTGATAAACAGGTATGTGAAAATATATAAAACAAGTTTGGTGTTTATATTTAGAGGAATCTGCAGCCTTGTCAAAACCCAAGTTTATTTGTGTAAGGTATGAACTCATATATCTTAATAATTCATAGCTTAGGTCAGCAAAGACATATGTGGCTTTTAAGACTAAACGTTTCTCAATCGTATCCCGAGAGAGAGAGAGAGAGAGAGAGAGAGAGAGAGAGAGAGAGAGAGAGAGAGAGAGAGAGAGACTTAGCTCCTTGGCAAAACTATCACATCACCATTCACAAACTACGATGCGAAAAGTATATTTGCTTATCTCTCCATCATGATCATGCTAATGGTTTCCTCTCCTCGTGTTCGCATGATTAACTAAGTAACTTTCCTCATTCACCTTAATGTAGCTATCCTTCAATGTTTTTCTTTAGTGTTTGCAAAATGCACTGACGAATTTAAAGGTGTGATTGAAATAAATGATGCAAATACCATTGGATTTAGGAGGAAATCGTTAGTTAAAAATTTAAAATGAAATCCACGTTTCAATGGATACTATAGTCCATTTCTTTTAGCTAGTCATATTTGCACCGACTCGCAACGGTGCCCTTTTAGCTCGGAAAAGTTTCCTTGTCGCTGATTGGTTAGAAAAAATTGGAAATCTACGTTTCAATGGATACTATAGTCCATTTCTTTTAGCTAGTCATATTTGCACCGACTCGCAACGGTGCCCTTTTAGCTCGGAAAAGTTTCCTTGTCGCTGATTGGTTAGAATTATCTTGTTCAACCAATCAGCGATCAGGAAACTTTTCCGAGCTAAAAGGGCACCGCTGCGAGTCGGTGCAAATATGACTCGCTAAAAGAAATTGACTATAGGTTTTTAATGTAGAAATAAATAAAAATAATGCAAAGTCATGGTAACTTTTCGAGGGATTTTGAGATGATAATGAAGGAATCATTGCAAAAGCATTTTGGGAATTTATTGGTTATAAACTGAAATGAAATTTTCTTTGCTGTCAGCTCTAACTTGCTTGCTAGCTTTTATTTTTTGATGAAGTTCATTCCACACGAATTAGTGTTAAACAGGAGACATCAAGATACTAGTTTTTCATTAACACCAAAAAATGTTTATTATTATTATTATTATTATTATTATTACTTGCTAAGATACAACCCTAGTTGGAAAAATAGGATGCTATAAGCACAGGGGCTCCAACAGGGAAAATAGCCCTGTGAGGAAAGAAACAAGGAAAAATAAGATATTTTAAGAACAGTAATAACACAAAAATAAATATCTCTTATATAAACTATAAAAACTTTAACAAAACTGGAGGAAGAGAAATACGATAGAATAGTGTGTCCGAGTGTGCCCTCAAGCAAGAGAACTTAAACCCAATATAGTGGAAGACCATGGTACAGAGGCTATGGCACTACCCAAGACTAGAGAACAATGGTTTGATTTTGTAGTGTCCTTCTCCTAGAAGAGCTGCTGACCATAACTACAGAGTCTCTTCTACCCTTAAAAAGGGGAAAGTGGCCACTGGAACACTTAAAGTGCAGTAGTTAACCTCTTGAGAGAAAAAGAATTGGTTGCAATCTCAGTGTTGTCAGGTGTATGAGGACAGAGTCGAATATGAAAAGAATATGCCAGACTATTCAGTTAACGTGTAGGCAAAGGGAAAATGAACCGTAACCAGAGAGCAGGATCCAATGTAGTACTGTCTGGCCAGTCAAAAGACGCCATAAATCTAGTGGTAGTATCTCAACGGGTGGCTGGTGCCCTGGCCAACCTACTATTTACAATTATTATTATTGTTATTATTATTATTATTATTATTATTATCTGCAGTCCTAGTTTAGAAAGAGTACTGTAAACCTTAGGGACTTATGAGGGAAACAACGCAGTAATGGGAAAGAAATGGCGAATTGAAGCATAAACTATAAAATATAATTAATGAAAACAAAAAGGGTGTACAGAAAAGTGAAGTACATCTGATAAATAACAGATAAACTATGACGAGCCTGATGTGTCAACCTACTAATAAACGGTCATTTATATCAAATTTGAATTTGTATGAAGAGCTGATCAAGTTCAACGAAAAGTCATTATATTAAGTTAAAACTGACGAAGATCTGAATAAATTCCATCGGTTCATTTACAAGATTTGTAAATTATGTTAGTCGTATCTTTTAGTGATTTATATATATATATATATATATATATATATATATATATATATATATATAATGTATGTATATATTTATATACATATATAGTATGTATGTATGTATGTATGTATATTTTTTATAAAAGCAAGGAAGTAAAATATTAACAAGGATATGTGGATAGAGTTACCTTTATTGAGTTCATTTCTTTTTCTATCAGTCTGAAATTACAGTATATCTGGTGACGATGACCACAGTTGTTACGGCGTCATATTAAAAAAATATTAGACATCTCAACTCATCAGTATTATAATCCACCCCCAAAGGTTATGTTACTGTTTGGTCTCATAAATCGAATCGTTTGGTGCCAGTCATGGGGCCCCTTATTTGAGAAAATTTTGCTAAATTCTACCCAATTAAACCAAAACATGTTTGCACAACCTTATCACCTAAGAGAAAAATAGAAAACTAATAAACCCAGTTGAAAACTAACACGATCATATTGAGCTGCTGGCACGCCATGCGAGATATCCGTCTTTGGTTAGACGTAATTGACCTAAAGCCAGGGCAATTTAGTGCTTTTAATATTTTTCAGATATGCTGAAATGTTGAGTTGTGTACGCTACTGTATGTGGACTGGTCGCTGGGCCAGCTTAGTACACTTAATTGCCATGCACTGGATGGCAGCTAACAAATCATGACCACAAACCTAGAGTTGTTTCATAGCCTGTTCATCATATCATTCCACTATGATGTCATTTCTCTTGCTTTGAAGTGTAGTTTTACTAATTATATTTTGGGTTATTCCCACGATATTTAGCTAATTTGCTGAAAAGTGAATGTGTGTTGGAAGCGACCTAGCCTTTCATTAGAAGGGGCTAGGCTTCGATCCCAAGTATGAGGTAGAAATTTATTTCTATTTGAACACGATATTGTGTTGATATTTATCCATATATATATATATATATATATATATATATATATATATATATATATATATATATATATATATATATTATTCATAATTATTATTGAAGAGTAATTAGTAGAGTGTATTTTAATTTGTGTAAGACTTGTTTTATGGGCGGTGGCCATTTTTACGGTTCACTTTCACATTGAAGGTCAGAGTGGTTAAATATGTCCATGAAGCAATTGCTTTAATCGAAAGGATGAGTCATATTTGTCGATTTGTATATTTCATTGGTTATATTTAATATGGGATAATGGTTTATTAGCTATAGGAATTCTTTTATAAGGAATGTGAACGTTAAGAACATGTGAAGAAGAGGAAAAGACAAAGGATTAAGCTAGCGTTTGGATTTTGTTTGTTTGTTTGTTTCTTGCAATTATTATTATTATTATTATTATTATTATTATTATTATTATTATTAATTATTATTATTATTAAGCTACAACCGTAGTTGGAAAAGCTGGATGCTATAAGCTCAGAGGCTCCAATAAGGAGAAAAGGAAACAAAGAAAAATAAAATATTCTAAGAACAGTAACAACATTAAAATAAATATCCCCTATATAAACTATAAAAGCTTTTACAAAACAAGAGGAAGGGAAATAAGATATAATAGTGTGCCCAAGAGTACCCTCAAGCATAAAAGAACCGGGGTTTCTAAACTTTAAGTTAACAGTTGTAATTGTGTCGCAAGTATTAGTCAGCGCTCCTCACAATGACGGCAATGAAGAAATAAACGTATTCAATTAATACTTAAATCGTATCTTCCAAATTACCAAGATGTTTACAACGGCCATAAGGAATAGTGGAGAGATGGTATGTCACATAAAGTAAA
>NC_090746.1:113976343-113986343 GCF_036898095.1 Palaemon carinicauda | reverse complement strand
AGTCTTTCTTTATGTCGGTCGGTATCCCAATGTGTAGTGTAGAATACTAAAATTGAAATTTTTTTTTTCAAAAGTATTATTATTATTATTGTTGTTGTTGTTGTTGTTATCATTATTATTGTTATTATTATTTTTATTATTACATGTTGATATCTGAATATAGCCTAATAAATGAAGTGGCTTATAAAATTCCCCGAATAAAATTTCCCTTTTTAAAGTGTTCATAAAGTGAAAAACAGCAAAATATCTTCGCATAAAGAAAAAGAAAACTAAATGTACCCCTTGAATGTAAGTTATACACTTATATATAGTACATGAATATCTATTCAGAAATTGTAAAGAAAGAAAAATCATCGGCCGTGTTCCACAACAATTTGAAATAGGTTTTCAGAGTCTATTAAACTTTGTGAACATCAACATCCTCATCATTTCAAAGACGTATGCATCTCGAATTGTCCGAAGTCACTATGTGTGATGTGTTTAAATTTTGTGTCTCGCTAGAATCATATTTTTATTGTTATGTTTAAACTGATATTCTCAACTTTCCTGGCATATCACTATGTTATATGATATCCAAACAGCGTTTAGAAGATAGTTTCAAAAAGCAAATTGGTCGATTGATAACTGTTTTGTAAAAAGAAAATATCTAGGTCTCACGTAAGACGAATAATTTTCAGTATCATTATTGTCAAATATTCATAATCAAAGCAGTATTCTTGGATTATATAAAAACTAGCAGACACTACTGGAATTGTGTGAGCATCTATATCATAATAAATCTGAAACAACTTCTTCTTCACCAAAGGGGTTAACTACTGCACTGTAATTGTTCAGTGGCTACTCTCCTCTTGTTAAGGGTAGAAGAGACTCTTTAGCTATGGTAAGCAGCTCTTCTAGGAGAAGGACACTCCAAAATCAAACCATTGTTCTCTAGTCTTGGGTAGTGCCGTAGCCTCTGTACCATGGTCTTCCATTATCTTGGGTTAGAGTTCTCTTGCTTGAGGGTACACTCGGACACACTATTCTATCTAATTTCTCTTCCTCTTGTTTTGTTAAAGTTTTAATAGTTTATATAGGAAATATTTATTTTAATGTTATTCTTAAAATATTTATTTTTTCCTTCTTTCCTTTCCTCACTGGGCTATTTTCCCTGTTGGAGCCCGTGAGCTTATAGCATTCTGCTTTTCTAACTAGGGTTGTAGCTTAGCAATTAATAATAATAATACAAGAATACAGGTTTAATTAATAACTTTATATTTGATGCGACTATTATGAAAAGCATAACCTTATGCATTCTCAAATCTGTGTTGGTAGTCAATGCGATATTGATGGCTTGCATAAGATGGGAAATGGAACAGAAACCTCTACCACGGTACAAGGAAGATTTTAGAAATGATTGATGCTGGGTTATCTCATGAATATTGCTTGTTACTGCGGTAGGCATCATTTAATCAAGATCAAAAGCCACTGTAACATTTCGTGTTAATTGGAGAATAGATTGATCTTCAAAGGTTTTTAGGGTAAAAAAGACAATGTAGAACATTTATAAATCGAGAATCAAGGATTTTATTGTAATTAGATTTTCTTTATTCGATCACTCTTCTGTTTGTATTATTATTATTATTATTATTTTTATTATTATTATTATTATTGTTGTTGTTGTTTTTGTTGTTGTATATCCAAGTTAATGTAAAATATGGCGGTATGTTTCTGTGTGCAATACCATAATAAAGTGCAATAAACTATATAAAAATCAAATTTATTACATTTTTTATATTGTGTAAAAAATATGATTAAATTACTTTCGGTTAATACCTTATTTTTACAGCCTTGTTGAAATAATAGATTTTTTCCGTATAAGTTCATAATGCTGATCATAATTTTTGTTGTTTGGTTTTCTGAACAGATCACAATATATCAGAAATAATCATGTTCAGAATGTCACCAGGGTAAATATTATAACATGAAAATAATAAAAAAGAAATGTCTTATTACAAATTCACATGAAAAAATCAATAATGTTTATAGCATCTTTTGGAGTGTTTCCCAGCTGGCAGAGTGTACAATGGAATATTGTTTATTATAGAAAGCAAATTCAATTTGATATGATGCAAAGAAATAATTATACCTTATATTCTTAAATTCATCCTTGGAAAATAAGTAAAACAGTTCAGTTTTAAAGTTACTCCTAAATCTGGATACTCTTCTGAGACTAACTTTATATTGTCAGATAGGAAGATAAAATCTTTCTAAATGCAAATGCGGTCTGCTAGAGTTGGGTACAATGCTTTAGAAGGGCTACATTTACTATACAAAAAAGTAAATTTGGACATAATTTTGTTATATGTTTTGGATCATGATTATTTGATAAAGAATTTACTGATTGGGGTAATTCTATATTATTATTATTATTATTATTATTATTATTATTATTATAACTAGCTAAGTTACAACCTTAGTTGGAAAAGCATGATGCTATAAGCCCAAGGACTCCAACATGGAAAAATAGCCCAGTGAAGAAATGAAATGAGGAAATGAATAAACGATATAAGAAGTAATGAACAATTAAAATGAAATATTTCAATTAAATGAAGTACCCATACATACTTTCGAATACGCAAGGCCATATCTTAAGCCCCACCCCTTTTTTAAAAAAGGAAATCATCCCCAGATGGGGAGGAAGCTATCCTTGACTTAACCGAAATAAGAACCCATATAATTGATGAGTCTCGTCCCGCTGCTATTATATTTTCTTGCAGATGGGATGCTGTTTGACTTCTTGAGGTATATGGAAAAAGAGGGAACTATGTGGAGAGTATTCAAGTTGATATGCTCCTCCTAAGATAACGTAAATTATCGAGTTATGGTGAGAATTAGAAAACTCGTATAACTTTATATCAGTCGTGAATAAGATGAGGTAGATTATCATATTTTCATGAGGCTCCAAAACCATTGCTGCTGAGAGTCACTCTCTCTCTCTCTCTCTCTCTCTCTCTCTCTCTCTCTCTCTCTCTCTCTCTCTCTCTCTCTCTCTCTCTCTCTCTCTCTCTCATATGAATAAGACAAGGTAGAAGATTATTTTATATTTCAAAATATCCAAAAGGGTATGAATAGGTAATAAGTTAAATAGCATTTTCTTAATATACCAGAACCATTGCTGCTGAGTTTTATTCTCTCTCTCTCTCTCCTCTCTCTCTCTCTCTCTCTCTCTCTCTCTCTCTCTCTCTCTCTCTTTATATATATATATATATATATATATATATATATATATATATATATATATATGTGTGTGTGTGTGTGTGTGTTTTAGTGTGTGTGTATATATATATATATATATATATATATATATATATCTATATATATATATATATATATAATTATATTAGTTACTTGATCTCATAAATACAACTGGGATTACCATAATTGGTTCAGCCTTTAGATGCGCCTCTAATGAAGCAGAGCTCTTTAACACAGAAAGCCAAATGAGAGCAAATTAAATGGCACCAAGAATGGAAAGAGAATTTGTACTTTATTTAATTGAAATGCTTCTTCTATCCAGTCTCTTTCATGGCTTGAACATTAAGAGCTTCTCTCCAAGTGCACCAACTGTGCTCGCCATTGTGCTCCTGAAAATTCGGAAACTGGGTAAATTCTTTCGTTTGTTGTTCTTTTCAAGAATACAGGAATACTGCAGCAAGGAGAAATTATATAGCACATGATTGTGCCGAGTGATGGACATGTTGTGCATTGCCGTGCACTTAATGGTTTTGGTTTTATGTCGTCCCACTAAAATATGTGGCCAATAGATGGTATTTGATGAGAGAGAGAGAGAGAGAGAGAGAGAGAGAGAGAGAGAGAGAGAGAGAGAGAGAGAGAGAGAGAGAGAGAGAGAGAGAGTTAATATCCACGTATAGAATAGGAGACGCGTACACTTCGTAGATTAATACATTAATACATTAGCTTTTTTATCTATGATTGTTTTCAGAAGTAGATGTGTTGATATATTTTGAATATAATTTCAAAATCTAGATGTTAAATTTTTTTTTTCTCAAGTTTTCATTAAGCTAATGGCTGGACTGCAGGGCAGTGAAACATGAGAACGAGAAAGAGTAGACATCCTAGTTATATGTCTTCATTAACGCTGATTATTGTCACTCACATCCTTGTCGTCGGAGTAGTTTTGAATATTATATTTTCTTACTTCGCTAGTTTATATTTGGCTTGCATTAGTGTTTAGGGCTACATTAAGACCTACCATGCTTTTAAAAGCTTGAGTCTTCAAATACTTTGAATCTGGAGATCCTAAATAGCAAAAATATTTTACACTTCATTTTACTGTATTTGTACTGTCGATTTTGTATTGTAATTTCTTGCAAGCTTCTGTGTTTATTTTTCTATTCTTATGAACTCATTGCTATAAATGTGCCTTAAAAATATGCATGAATGTATTTTTATATGACGGCTAAACCAAGCAAATCTGTAAGAGAAATTATTGAACTAGGCCATAGAAGATGACATCCTTACCCAATTTTGTGAATAAAACGTTCTCAGGAAGAATTTGAAGAAGAAATCGATGATCATAATTTATAGATTAACATGTCTCGACTGTATTCCACGTTAACCAGAACCTTTCGTAAATCATACAGAAAGAGATAAAAGCTAAAGGAATGACGCAAACGATCGGTATGCTTTAAGAGGTTAAGAGTATTTGCTATAGCCTAAAGCACTTCAGCACGATCGCAGAGTCTAAATAAATAATGATGATTATTCCAAGAAATAGATCCATACCGTGTATGAATTGATATAGTGGTTTGAGCCTTATATTGAATGTTAGATGTTTGTTGGCATAATGAAATTATTTTTGTAAAGGGATTTTAAAATGCGGGGATATTTCGTTGTTATTGAAGCATGTTTGTTTTATTAAAAAGAAAAAAGCTACGATTACAATGGATGATGTGAGTGTAAATTCAAGTAACGGTTTTGCTGATATTTTCACAATCTTGTATTTTTTTTCTCTCTCTCTCTCTCTCTCTCTCTCTCTCTCTCTCCTCTCTCTCTCTCTCTCTCTCTCTCTCTACACACACACACAATCGAGTAAATTTCCCTAGTAAATGCCACGCGTCAGTTTTGAAGTTGTTAGCGCTTTAAACTTTCACCAGATGCAACCCAAAGCCTGAGATATTTTGAAATATACCCTTGCTGTTTGCAAGGGGAAACGTCAAGGGATTTTATGTTTAGTCTTGAGGTACGAGAGTACCTTGTTTCGAAGACAAACCGGGGAGTATAAAAACATGACTATCCATTCAGTGCTGAGGTTGATAGAACAATTCTTACAGACCAATCTTTACTTTTCTTATTCGAGATAAAGCAGCCATAAGCCTTAGCGTGATGTAATGTATGTATTGTTCATATTAATGGCATATTTCAATTTTTTCTTATATAACAATCTCCTATACGGGTTTTAGCAACACTAGGTTTTGTTTCTATTCTCGGGTATTTTCTATCCTGGTCGGGACTCATCATATTCGTGTATTTACCAGGTACATAAATCACAGCTGAGCTTTACAGAAGGGTCCCTTTTAGGTTAAGCAAGCTTTCAAATCACGTATATAAATACACACAAATATATCATGTATGTATATACAATATATGTATATATTCATCTTCAGCGTTATTAGTTCAGTGCAGAACAAAGGCCTCAGGCATGTCTTTCTACGTGTGTCCGTTATGGGCTTTTTAGGATAAATCTGTATCATGTGTGAATATATATATATATATATATATATATATATATATATATATATATATATATATATATATGATATAGATGTCATAGAAAGACCATATGTGTATGTATGTATGTATGTATGTATGTTTTTATGTATGTATGTATGTTTAGGATCCAACCTAACCCTGATTACTAATCCAAAAAATGAAAAGATGCAAGGCTCGTTTCTTGAGAAAAAATAATTTTAGATGGCAAAAGCAAGTAATATGTTTTAATAAAAAAAGAATACAATTCGTGAACTTTGGTAAACATTGTTAATTATTTTATTCTTCTTTATTGGACATAACTAGTTTTTATGATTGGACGTTTGTTTAACTCAAGATTCAGGGTAAGAAAAAATATTTAGCTTACAGTTTTTACGATTTTTATTTTTATTTATTTTTAAAATACCGAAAGTACAATGGAAGGGGCTGCAATTGCCTTTAAATTTTGCTCAATTCTGCAATTACAATAGAATTTACTCGGCCTAGCGTGGGACGAGACATGGGCATGAATTTGAAATGTTTTTTGGAACATCCTAATAGAAAGAGATTAAGTTATTAGCTTTTCAAATTTTGCCATTAACAGCTGCTCATGTAGAACATTATATATATATATATATATATATATATATATATATATATATATATATATATATATATATATATATATATATATAGTATGTAGATAGATAAATAGATAATTTGTGTATTTATGATCTACAAAGCTGCACTAGTCAGGGCCTCCCATACTAGGCTGGTTTGCTGTGAGCTATCAGGCAAAAATATCCCTCCATCACCAATCTGCACTACTGGCCAGCGTTGATGATGAAAACTGGCCAAGCCCTATACATGAATTGATATGTCTGAAGCCTATCTACACTTGTTATTGTCGTTTTGTTTGTATATATTTGTGTGTATATACAGTATATCATTGTGCATATACAGATATACAGTACATACGTACATACATGTTCTGTATCATCTAATGGGGAAAGACTCTAGAAAGAAATAAAAGATACCATAAAGTCCTCACAATACCTTGGAAATAAGGTTGTATCTTCTGTGCAGAAAACGATGTGGTAACGTCCCTGACTGGTGAACATCAGACTGGAGTTAAGAGTCCCGCTCAGACTCGTTAGTTTCTTTGGTCGCTGCAGTCTCACTATCATTGTTAGCTAAGGAAGGAGGGTTTGGGGGAGCCTATAGGTCTATCTGCCGAGTCATCAGCAGCCATTGCCTTACCCTCCTTGGTCCTAGCTTGGGTGGAGACGGGGCTTGGGCGCTGACCATATGCATATATAGTCAGTCTCTAGGGCATTGTCCAAATTCATAGGGCAATTTCAGTGTCCTGTGTCTTTGCCATTCATGAGGACCTTTAAACCTTTAATATGCTCTTCACCTTACATCTTCTCTATTCGTGCACTGTATAAAGTATTTTCTTACCTAACTATTAATAAAAAGCTTTTTTCATCTTTTTTCTTTTCAAGGGAAATTGATATTTTTTACCCTGAAATTTCTCGCTTTAGCTTTGTGGAATGAGAAATAGGGGCCAGGAATCGAGCTGACGGAATAACTGAAATTGATGATGGGCGTAATGCGATTTGTATTCGTAACTGTCAGTTTAGTTAACTCGGAAGAGTTTGGTGGAATGGCAGAGGTAATGGGAAAGATGCATCATGGTTATCGACGCTTCATGTTCAAACCAAATGAGGGAAAAGACAACATGCTTTAGTGATGGCAAAAAAAAAGTAGGTTTATTTGATTATAACAGTAGATGAAAACCTAAGTTGTTGATTGCCTAAGAACAGTAGAATCTGAATTTAATGCCATTAGAGTAGGACAGTAAGTATCAAAATGTTGAAAGTATGTTTATCATAATTTTTACAGTAGGTTATAATGATACTTTCAAGTAGGGTTAGACTGGACGCATTAAATTTGAAACCCAGTTCATCAACGAGAAAGTCTATTTTTTTTTTTCCTGAATATCAAGCTGCCTTGGATCAAAGACTTAATACCGAGACCTGAGTGAATAGTTATTCCAAGTCATATCTGATCTGTTACCTTCCAAAGATGATAGTCCTGCTTCTCCAAATAAACACGTCTACCATCATCATTAAACCAGGGTTTGTCTTTCACTCGGTACCTTAGCACACTGTGGAAACGACAAGCCGCCGTTAATGAGAGAAATAGACTTCAGCTTGAGGCTCGAGGTGAGGATGGCATGTTCATCCTTGCCAAGATTCTTGGACATGATATGTCCTACCATGCTAGTGGTATCGTTAGCTTGATTTCAGAAGCAAGTCTTCTGAAAGATATTTAACTTTTAAAATGACATCTTTGCTTTTATGGTTCAACTTTTTTTTTTTTTTTTTTTTTTTTTTTTTTTTTTCTCCAGAATACACGATATCGGCGTCAATGACCATAGATGTCAGGATGCCATCAAACCTCACATCAATCAATCAATCAATCGTTGTTTTAACTATCGGTCTCCATCGAACTTGACTTGGCGTTCATGCCAGTTAGTCTTATTGTTATTATTAATTTGTTTTAGAGAAGAGACCTTGATATCCTCTTCGTGTTGAGGTGCCGACATAGTTGCGGGAACACCAAGAGCAGCAATGTGCTGTGCACTAGTAAGTTCTTAAATTCGAGTTCCCTTTCAGTAAGGTATTTTGTTACTGTGAGCACTGCTTATATGACTCAATAGATTGGCCGCGTTATTTCAACAATGTATAGTTTTAAGTGATATTTTTAGCAGAAATTGATGATAAATCTACTTGGTTTTATTCCTATTGATATTTAGTTGTAATACCTGTCGGACGTAATATGTTTAGTAGGAGTGAAGATATCTTCAAAGGCAAGATCTTGAGCCCTTGAGTCTATGATTCTGGAGCAAAAAGTCACCGCTCTCCTAAAAGAAGTAAACAACTATGGCAATTTAAAAGTACATTTCCTATTACAAAAAAAAATATTTTCCTTTGGATTTTACTTTTAGCATCTTGAAATACATCGGTCGTTCCATAAATTTTATGCCTACTATTATGAAGAGCTTACTAGTAGTGTACAATTATTAGTACACTGTATATGAATATAGACATGTGTACCTGTAAGGACAGAGAGGGAATTAATTTCAGTAAAACTTCTGAATATGGTCTTATTCCAATTCAGTGCTGAATTACACTGACACATTTACAATTATTTCTGTAATTTAGCGAGGACATATAAAATGAAGTCGAATACTTCATCTTATTTGCCTTACGGACAGGAGATTCGCTTTTCAATGGACCGTCTAAACTCTGGAAATGAAGTAAAGCAAAGGAAATTTGTCCCGGTGTTTCCCCTCATCTTAGGGAAATTAATAGTTTATATGATCAAAGATTCGTCGTGAAATTTTCCGCTCTTTAGAGGAAATTATCGTCTATTTTTCCCGTGGTGCTTTGGTGATTTGCAAAGAACCCGAGTGGTTGGTGGTATTGGACGTTGTAATGCAATTTCTCCTCCCATTTCAGAATCTGTATTATCTTGCTGCCTTGAAATTGATCCAGCCTTTGCCTCGTGTTTGAGCTCCACCCATCTTTCTTTTTTCATTTTAACTTTTCCTTTATTCTGGGCTGGGCTATTATTGGACACAAGGTTGTCTGTCCATTTTCCATCTAGGTTTTTGAAGACAGGACTGAAAGCATGCGAGATGTAGAATGAGATTCACACTTGCACGTAATCAACGAGTGGCGCTTTTTGTATTTTCTCTCAATTTCCTCCGTTCTGCAAAAAAAAAATAAAATTGCCATGGATTTTCATGTGTGGCATTTGTTATCCATTTAATCCTCCTTTAGCTGCAGCAGCACTATTTTAAATTGATGAAAAGCTGTGTGTATCAAACTGTTGCCATTCATTTTTATCCTGTTAAACGCATTGGATTTCCTTTCTCTTGGGGACACTATGACAAGAATAAATACTCCTAGAATAGCACGGCGTTCGCTGTAGTTAAGACTATTGAAATAGGCCTTGTGTACTGGAAGTCTACGAACAAAGCATCTGCATTTGATTACTTCCATAAGCACTTCTGTTACACGTATATTAACTCTAGTATGAATAGAACTTTGTGTAATTTGCATCTATATTACCTCCTTCAGTACAGTTTTATTTAAAGGCATATCTCAATTATTATCCTTTTAATGCTCTTCATGGGTTTTAGGAATATTTTATTGCATTAATCTAAAACATTTTCCCG
>NC_090746.1:113956343-113973843 GCF_036898095.1 Palaemon carinicauda | reverse complement strand
TTTTAAATGATCCTTTTTAAATGATTTTAAAGTTTTTCTTCAGAGTTGTCTATCCTTGGTTTGCTATAATTAAGAATTGATTGTTTTTTCAAAGTTATTTTAATATCCTCCAATAGTCATTTGTTGAAGAGTTTCGAATTCTTAGATTGAGGATTTGATTTTCACTCCTGACCATTTTAAAGTCATTAAATGTACACTCAGTTGTGATAAAAAACCTGCTCAAAGGGACGTGTTGGTGCCGTTTGCTGTAGGAGTGGAATGTTCGGCCGTGTTTGACGTTTTGTTTTATTTGCTGGGTAAACTTTTGAAAGCTTTCCAATAACAACTGAAACTGACGAGCAGACGACACACTAATCAAAAGCGTTGTTGCCTTTTCTCCCTTTTTAGCTTAAAGGTTTCTAATTGCTTTTTAGAGTCCCTATTTAGTTTGTGCTGAATTAGGTAAAACTTAACGATCCTTTTTGATCTGTATATAACAAGTCCCCAGATATAAGATGATGTCGGAAATGACATGAATAATGATAGTATGCATTGAAATTATCAAGTATTCTTGACTTTGCGGTGAAGATTTTAAGGGAAACTCCATTAAGGGGAAAGAGTAAAGGAAACTGTATGAGAGAAATAGAGATCGCATCAAGATGTTTGAGCCGTGCGCGTTTGATAACTTGAAACTATTTAGGAACTTTTTTCATTAAGTCTCATAAATATTTTGACCTAGATTAGTGTACTCACGCGTTTTAAATGGAGAGAGATTAGGACTAAGAGAAACGATGAATTTAGCTGTAAAGGAAAGAAGATATGGTATTCAATCTTGAATAAATCTGATATTGAAAGGAGCATTCTAGTGTGAAAATAGCTAGTGATAACAAAAACAAATAATTGTTTGTTTGTCGAAGGATACAAAAGCAGGTTAATGCGGGAGCGAAAGTGTAGCACATCTGGAGGTATAGGATCAATGGGTAATTGGAGAGATGTAATACGAGGAGAATTCAGTAGGGAGTGCTTTATCAAAAATAGAGGTTGAGAGGTAATGAAGTTGTTGAGAGAGAGAGAGAGAGAGAGAGAGAGAGAGAGAGAGAGAGAGAGATGAGAGAGAGAGAGAGAGAGAGAGAGAGAGAACGGAACGAGGAAGGGAAAAATCTTGTTAAAACCAATTTGCAAAGTAAGAGAAAGTGTTGTTTCTCTCACAAAGCGAAGCCCTCTATTATAGTCCTTCGTAGCTAGTCAAAGGGAGTCGACCCTTTTCCCTAGGTTACTTTTACGTAAGCATTTTCCCCTCCTTTCGTTTTTCCCCTTATAAATTTTAGGTGCAATAACCAGTTTTATTAATAGATTGGAATATGTTTCTTCATATTTTGATTAAATGGGAAGGGAAACATTTCAATTTCTTATCAATTCGCTGTTTATACTGGTCAAGTTTGGGTTGGCAATCGTTGATGACAGTAAAATAGTGTTTTTGTAGAACCCAGTACTGCTGTGTTACGTGTATCCAAATAATCACGTTGCATAGTCTGCGATTGCAACCATATTATTGGAGTACTAATGTCATGTTAAATACTGAAAATAGTCGTGCAAACAATTTATTGGGTCTTAAAGCCCTATGGCAACAACCTCGTCGATATAACTTGCAACGATATAACTGGTCACGTAACAAGTGTGTGACAATATTTTGTTGTTAGGAATGTTAAAAAATTGCATCATTACATAGTCAGGTAATAAGTTGACAATATTTTGTAGTCCGGAATGTTAAAGAATTGCATCATTACATAGTCAGGTAATAAGTTGACAATATTTGTAGTCCGGAATGTTAAAGAATTGCATCATTACATAGTCCAGGTAATAAGTTGACAATATTTTGTAGTCCGGAATGTTAAAGAATTGGCATCATTACATAGTCAGGTAATAAGTTGACAATATTTTGTAGTCCGGAATGTTAAAGAATTGCATCATTACATAGTCAGGTAATAAGTTGACAATATTTTGTAGTCCGGAATGTTAAAAAATTGCATCATTACATAGTCAGGTAATATAAGTTGTGACCGCAGATTATGTTAGTCCAAGTCACGGGACAGGTGTGCGAGACCATAACGTTGTAGTCAAGTCACGTTGCATAATAACTCGGCTGGTCTGTTACAATAAGAACGTGGGTATTTTCGCCCCGAAACCTGTATTATTGTATTTTTCAGTTCCGTTATTACCAAATCGTCGTGTTCAGTAGCTTTTCACCTATTTCAAGGATTGCTGATTGAATTAATACAAATATTTTGTAAAGGTTATTTTAATGCTGAAGTGAGAATGTCTGTTATTAACATTGGGATTTTGGAAGTTATGTGCATCCTTATATATAGGGGAAATTATATATATATATATATATATATATATATATATATATATATATATATATATATATATATATATATATATATAAGTAATGTGCATATTTATTTATTGTAGATATAATGTACATAGGGAGTGGCTTACACACGCCTGCATATATAACTTATATATATATATATATATATATATATATATATATATATATATATATATATATATATATATATATGGTGTGTGTGTGTGTGTGTGTGTGTGTATGTTTTTGCGACATTCTGCGTGCTTCTCAAAATTATTATTATTATTATTATTGTTATTATTATTATTATTATTATTATTATTATAATAATACCATCTCGATGGTAAATTCTGTCACTGCTATACAGTAGATTTGGGTGCAGATGGCTATTAGATTATTTTTATTTTTTATTGATTTATTATTTTAAGTGTGTAGGGCATGTCATTATGAGATGAATGTGGTTTTCTAGTCTATTTTGGAACGTTTTTAATGTGTAAGATATTTATTGCTGCACTGAATGACCTCGGTTAAGTCCCAGTTCCAGGCCTTTGACCTACACGATATAATCTTATCTAATCCAATCCAAGCAGTCTTCTTTGTTTATTCTGTACTGTAGTCCCCTGTTAAAACAGCAGCGTGGCTGATGCCTTGTTTTTTCCCACCTAATCTAATTTTGTTGTAATCCTTTCAGTATTAATTACCAGAAAACGTTTTTAAATCATTGAAAGAAAATCTGCAAAGAAAGTTCCAGTATTGAATCATTCTGATCTCGGAATTGGTAGATAAGGGTAACAGTTTTTTTTTATTCTTATTTAGGGGGTATACTCTAAATTACCAGAAACGAAGTGAAGGTTTATGAAAAATTCTGTGGTAAATTTCATAGTTTAAATTTTATCATTGTCACTACTGTTTTTATACATACCAGTGACAAACATGTAAAAACTGCTCTTGATGGCTTCGTATTACTAATTATACGAATTTTTCTCGTCAATTCAGCCAAATGTTTTACAGTATTAATTAGTTCGATAAAATATGTTGCTCTATTGATAGTGACACATGATTCTATCAGACAGTATTTTGTGATTAAAGAAGCTTGTCAAACATACATAGGACGAATTGGAGTAGAGGGAGTGGAGTTTAAGCAAAGAAATTGTACAGGTCTTCTATTTTCCGCCTCTTGCTCCAAGATTCAAACTTCCCCGCAGCCAGTTTGAATCTCAGGAAAGTATTCCAAAAGGAATAGACGCGAAAACGACCAGGTCCGAGCCCTTTCAATTTTCCATGTGAATGGAGTTTTGTTAAGAGTGTAAATCAAACTGTATAGAGATCTGGAGAATACTTTTGACCACGCGCCGTGATGTCAGTTCAAACGTATTTTTTGCGATATGCGACTGTTGCACCTGTCAAAACATTCTCTTGGGGAACGGGTAGTTTGGAAGTTGCAAAAAAGATGGTACTTAAAAAAAACCTTCGAGTGTGGTGTAGCATATAGCTAAATCTCTCTCTCTCTCTCTCTCTCTCTCTCTCTCTCTCTCTCTCTCCTCTCTCTCTCTCTCTCTCTCTGTCTGCTTGCTAAAAGCTATCCAAGCGTACTGTGTATAAATATTTACTTTGGATAATGATGGTTTTTTGTAAAAGAGGATTGGAAGAAAAAGCTTGGAGGATAATTTGTTTTCTGATCTGTTGGTTATCCTGTTTCTCGCGCGGATGGATTCCTCAGTGGAGTTATTGGCTTAGGGTTAGATTCCTTTACGGGATCCTCCGTTGTAGATTCTGTCATTCCTCCTTTCAGCCCTATACGATTGGGAGGCTTTTATTGGGCCCTTCTGGGAAGTGTTACGGCACTGCTGGTTCATAAATAATGTGTAGGCGGACCTTTGTATTGTCGGGAAGAACAATAGAAGTTAAAATAGACACTCTAGGGGGTTGAGGTTGGAGGATGGGAGAGAGAGAGAGAGAGAAGTGAATGGGATGGAGATTGATTGACACTTATTTCGGGTATGAATGTGATTGAGGACGATCGCAATAGGGAATAACCTGGGGTATTAGATGAAGGGGGAAAAATTATATTACGAGGCCGACTGTGGGAGAATTGCATTGATGATCACATTTTAAGTAAATGATTTGATCCAAGCTCGTATATCATTCTGTGCGTTTTAGAGTCTCTCTCTCTCTCTCTCTCTCTCTCTCCTCTCTCTCTCTCTCTCTCTCTCTCTCTCTCTCTCTCTCTCTCTCTCTATATATATATATATATATATATGTATATATATACAGTATATATATATATATATATATATATATATATATATCTATATATATATATATATATTATATTTATTATAAGAATAGAGTAGCAATTGCTAGTCATCGGTTAAACGTTTAGGGGCAGAGTACTACTCAATTATCGCAGAATGTCTTATTTTATCCCTTGTATTAGAACAAGTTCCTATGAAATGAATGTTCATGTGATTCCTGTATAATATATTCGCCTATATCCGTTTCATGAAACAGCATTGTTCAGCCCTTTATGAATAGTCCCCAAGAAATGAAGTCCATATGAAAATATTCCGTCGTCTAACTTGGGGTCAACTTCCCTCACCGTGATCCAATTTTTTTCCCTTGACGGTGAAAGGCCTCCCTGGCTCTAACACAGAACTTCATGGCCCTACTTCAATAATAATAATAATAATAATAATAATAATAATAATAATAATAATAATAATGTATCCATTTCTTCTTTTTCACCTTTAAAAAGCAGAATTCTTAATAATTATCTTTGTTATAAAAAAATGTAAGAGACAAAGGAGAATGTGGAAAGAATAGGGCCAAATATACGATGTATGAGTAGGTAAAGGAAAAATGATCTGTAACCAGAGAGAGGGGTCAATGTAATAATGTCTGGTCAGTCAAAGGACCCTATAACTCTAGCAGTAGTATCTCAAATGACAGTAATTTACCCCAGTATTCACTTTTCATGATCTATATGTATTAAACTTCGACGTATAGTTATATAAGCATATCCGATATTTCTAGAACTGACCAGTTCCCGCTACATTGCATCTTCCAGTTTTTTTTTTTTGGGATATTGCTTTCTTTCATATATATATATATATATATATTATATATATATATAATATATATATATATATATATAATGTGTATATATATATATTATATATATATATATATATATATATATATATATATATATATATATATATGTCGTCAACATTTATGAAATACAGTACACGGGTGACCTATGGTCTGCTTTATAATAATAATAAAAAAAAAAAATCATGAATCAGCACAGTTTTCTTAATGGCATTTGTTTTCAACGTTATTAATTCAGTGAAGCTTTTGTATGAAAAAGTTCGAAAAAGATACTCAATTTGAAACTGCCAAGGTATTCTCTCGTGTTGTGCTTTTTTTTTTTTTTTCTTAGGTTCATATGAAAAAGATATTGCGACAAAAATAGTGGTATATTTTTACCTTGTCTTGAAAACGTGTTTATGAAATTAACTTTTCACGGTAATACTCTATTTCTCTTGTGTTATACTCAAATCATTTTGACATCTATGCAATATTATTATTCCATTTGCATATAATGTATATTTATTTTATATTCGTAATGATTTTGAAGATTATTGGGAGTGACGGGCGTAAGTACTTCTGATTATCATTCATTAATTGGACTCTGCAAATCCTTTTTGCAATGAATCGCGGGGGGGGGGGGGATGTTCCTCATTACAACAACCTCTCCCCCTCAATATATGATTATACGGCTGGTAGTATGACGACGAAACTAACACCCCTCCCCCTTGGCCCCTTCTGCCTCCCCTCCCCCCCTTCCTTCTCCACCCTTGCCCCCTAATCCATCCCCAAATAGGTTTGCTTTATTGACAGACATGGTGAACTCGTGCCTTCCACTGCCGTGGAATATCATTATATTCAAAGCTTTCAAATTAAAAAAGGAACTCCTGAATTCTTTAGATTTTATTTCTATTCTGGTAAAGAATATTCCCCAACAACCACACATCGCTTTTAACATAGTACAGGATTCACGGGTGTTTTTGTTTGTTTTGCTCAAGGTCTGTTTAATTTTAATCTATAAGATATACAGTTGTGACGCGTCTAGTGTTTGTTCTTAATCAACCTAGGAAATCCCTTCTTCAATTATTCAAGAGGCCTTTAGTATTTTCCCCATTTATTTTTTGTTTACTTTAAGTAAAATTGTCAGGTTTTAGTTCCATTTTCATCAGAATAGATGCTCACCAGAACGTCATCCTGGCAAGCCCAATCCCCCTATTGTGATGTCCAACTACATCATTATCCTACCCAGTAAACAGCTTAAACTTATGGTCCCGGGCTGTGATCGATCTGCTGTCATGCAAATGCTAGGCGAACACTTTACCATTGTACTAGCCAGGAGTAAGTAGTATATATTTCTTTCAAAAGAAAGTAAGATACAGTCCGCCTATGCTTATCTTTTGTCATTACCTTTATTTTTCTCAATTTCTTTATTTTATTTCCAATCCGTCTCTTCTGTTTCTTGTAATTTTCATTGACGCATTATTTACGTACTACGTTCATTATCCTTTTTATTCCCCGTCTTTCTTTTGTTGTCATTTCTATTTTCCATAATTTCCATTGACGTAAAGTTTTAGGGGATATTTTTATTACTTTCATTACAATTATATTTTCTTAAATATCAACACGTCGCTGACAATAATCAGGCGTGAAGAGATATATCTCTATTTTCAATTCTTTCTTTTATTCTCACGTTATATTCAGGCATTACTGAGGGGAAACTCTCTCTCTCTCTCTCTCTCTCTCTCTCTCTCCTCTCTCTCTCTCTCTCTCTCTCTCTCTCTCTCTCTCTCTCTCTCTCTCAATTTGAATGGCCTGAATCAGAGCCTCCTCCCGACATTTTTTTTTTCATCAGGATTTGCGAGGGTTTTCCTGTAACATTTTGACTTTGCCATTTCTGTTTATAGAGCGCATAACTAACGTTCGTCTACTGGAGGTAAATTTGACTCCACGCTTTCTATCGGCTTCTGCTCCAGTTTGACTTTGGGTGGAGATTCTTTGCTAATACATATCACGATTTGTTTTTGGTATATATATATATATATATATATATTATATATATATATATATATATATATATATATATCTATATATATATATATATATATATACACACAAATATTTATAAATTTATCGATTATATGTATATGTATATGTATATATACATACATATATATAGTATATATATATATTGTATATATATAGTATATATATATATATATATATATATATATATAAATATATATATATACATATATATATATATATATATATATATAGTTTATTTGCTTGTTCATATATACGCACGTGGAATTGAAATTAAAATCTTGTGAACTGAAGGATTCGAAATTATTCGCTACGTTTCTTCATCATTCTATATATTGGGAGACTGCAATTATTCCAGAGATACAAATAGGATTAACAGTATCAAGAACCTAAAGATAAGGATGACTTATCATGATGATTAACAAGTGATGAAAATTAAAGTTGATAATTCATCATGTTCTTTAAATCAACACGGCAATTATTTGAAAAAAAGAATTAACGACAATAAAAAAAGATTCATCATAATTAAAAATTAACTTGATGATTATGATAACAAAGACAATGTGTACAGAGCATATTGGGATGATGACAACGCTCTTGAACTAGGTACACATCTGAAAATAGAACGTAATAAAAAAAAAGAAAAAACATCCTGTTGATCTCGGATATATTGCCAATTGAAAACTTGGTTCTTACTAAAATTGTATACCAATATCTTAAAATGTGGCGTTCTTTTCTCTTTGATAATAGAAACCACTGACCTCATTATTATATTTTCTTTCCTTTTTTTTTTCTCCGCTTATCCCTACTCGGTGAAGTTGAAACCCAAGATCCCTCGAACGAGCAGCTGGCCGAGTTGAATTGAATCCACTTGTGAGAACTTCAGTAAGTTAGTTTCCATTATTTATTGCTTTGTTATTTTTAGAAACATCTTTGCTACAGTATTATTTTGGAAGAAAAGAGGAAGCAATATACAGAAATAAGTACAGAATTGAGCAAGGGGAAATTATCGAAGCTTGAGCGTTTCTGGGAAAAACGAGAAGGGAAAGGGAAGTCATAGACGATTCGCTCTTCGCTCTTGTTTTTTCCTGCAATGAGTATTTCGTCCTCTATAAGAAAAAACGTTTTAATTAATTATTTTCAATGTAACACTTGCACACATTTAATTTCATCCTTCGAACTTTTAGAGATAACAGGCAGGACTGGGCAAGCGCGTTCTCTCTCTCTCTCTCTCTCTCTCTCTCTCTCTCTCTCTCTCTCTCTCTTTTTAAGCAAATAGCACAGCTATGCCCTGCGCCTTCTTTCCTTAGACACGAGTAGTACTTTGGTTGACTATTTCTTTTGTTCAACGAAGAGAACGACCCAGCTTTAGTCACATTCCCTGAAAAAACGTTGTAGCTGCTTCTTCTCATAACGAGAAAACGCAGCTACAACGTTTTTGGAAATCGTCTCCTCAGAACTTCCGGACACTTCATTTACATAGTCAGTTTGCATCGATCACTAGGAAAGTTTCCAGTTATATTATGTACATACGTTTTTCTTTGAATAATAGACTGCATAGCGACATTGGTGTTGCTTTCCCCAAGTGCCAGGACCCGCAGCTGTCTTATTCTTTCTAGTTAAGTGTTCCTTGTACAGAGAGAACTCCTGCTGAACCATTTTCGTGGTTATATTTACCTGACAAATAGGAGATCACATTGTTCTTTCTAGTAACTTTTTTCTTCAAACCTTAGGGAATTGTATATGCATTCTTGTAGACGGTGAACCTACATGAAATTTAATTTCATGAAGGCCGGAAGATCACGCAGTTCCGTTCGTAATGTTGCTTTTTCCTATAGTAGGATTTCCAAATCTGTCCTTTTTTTATATAAGAATATATATGTTTTAATTGAATAGCAAAGCAAGTATGAAGCCTGGAAGGAAGCACAGCTTATAATGTATGGAAAATTTAAAGGCACAGTTGATAATGTGGATAACGTGAAATCAGCGATAAGAAAGTCGAATACCGGTTTATACAGTCTCTTTAACGATCACTTATAAGAACTTAAGAGAGAATATAGTATGCTATTCGTAAAGAATGATTTTATTATAATTACTCATAGAATCATTGAAGTCACTAATGAGGATCAGAATTCATGAATGAGTTAAGGATCAAGAAAAGTTTTGGGCCCTTTTTTGTTTTCATGTGTCTTTTTATCCCTATATATCTCCCAGTCTTTTCATGTTCATCATTTTCCCTGAATTGATAATTTGAATGTTAAAACAGTTGTATGTTAGGGAAATTTAGTTCCTGCCTCACAGCCGAGTTTTGAATTATTTTGAGCTCTTGAGCTCACTTGTTCTCTTTTTTCCTTTTTCCCCCGACAGATCCTATTAGCTTTATTAAGCCTTCAACCAGTAGCCGTAAATAACAAGGCCAGGTTCATACTGCCCGGCGTAGTATCCGATCGTACAAGTTGTGTGAAAATGACATCAAAGCAACAGTATTGGAATTAAAAAAAAAAATATTAACCGTACCTCTCCCCTGGTGTCTTAAGCCTGGAAATGGACTTCGCTTCGCCTGTTGCTTTTATTGTTTCATTTTTTTCGAGAGCCCGAAGAGCCTTCCGCATACCTGACAAAAATGAACTCCTGATCTGCTATCTTGAAAGGTTTCAAAATTCATATTTAGTTATTTCTTTACATTTTATACTTTAATATTTTTTATCTTTCACAGATATCTTTGGCGATGAGGTCATAAATGTTATGATTTTTTTTTCCGTTTTAAATGTTAAGGGGGGGGGGGAATTACGTTTAAAAGAATGTAATGGTATGTGCATTGTTCGACAGAAGGTCAAAGGTAAACCCTGTAGGCCAGTCTTAGATTCGGGTAAAGGATGATTCCTTTAATTTGCGAGAGTGCTAACTAGAGGGAATTACCTCCCCTTTTATAATTCTCGGAATTTGGGATTTCGTATGCAAACTGATAACTTCAGGTTGGCTGTCAAAGAGAGAGAGAGAGAGAGAGAGAGAGAGAGAGAGAGAGAGAGAGAGAGTTGAGGTTGCTTTTGTCGAAGAGACTTTGTATGTTCTTTATTTTTGCTTTTGCTGATTAATAAAATGATAAAAGAATGACGTTAGATTCCCTCTTTTGTCTTTCGGTTTTGCTATGATTTATATTTGATACTGCAGTCCTTTAAGAATATTTTCTCCTGATCAATCCAACAGTCGTAAATTGATTTATTCTTTCTTGCTATGAGTCCTAATGAAGAATGTAATTTTTTTCATATACCAAATGGTTGCTTATTAATAAATTCTTCCATTTCTTAGTTGATATAGAGAACCTATTTCGAAATACATTTCTCCAGTATCGTAGAAAAAAAGGAATATGTCCCTTTGACTTTCATTCACTTTTCGCCCTTATTTGTCCTTTAACTTAAGTTTTTCAAGATACTTATAGGATAAGTTGCTCTGATATCCTTCTTAATTGAATTTTGTTCTGTTTTTAATTACCGTGTTTGTGGAGCGAATTCGTGCAACGTCTGTTTATTGTTTAGCCTCGTGAGATGTGGCAGTCTTAGGAATTTAATTGCTTGCCCACATTTCGAGTGCCACTTGCTTTACCGAGCATTCCTAAATGTGTTAGATATTAATTGAACTTTGAGTGTCTCCGCATTTCAAGCGTAGCTTCCTTTACGAAGGTTTAATATTGTATACAATATTTATTAAGATTTTATAGATTTTAACCTTTTAACTATTAATAGGTTGTGCGTGTAATCTCTTCAGTAATGATTAGTTTCTATTTGTAAACAAATTACTCGATCAGTAGAAAAATATAAAATTTAAAGTTATGATTCTGTGAAACATTTCTCTGAATTTCTTTAGAGTGATGCTAAGAAAAATATTTGTTAAACGATAGATGTTCAGAAGTGAAATAATGAATGGGGCTGTAGTCCCCATCTTTGTAGCCATTCATATTAAGGGAAATTGCTCATTGTTGAAAAATACAAATGTAACTTCTGGTATGTTAAAAGAAAAGTTTACATTGAGTTATCTGTGAAGAAAAATGTGTTAGACTGTCTTACAGAAAATTTGGTTATGTGTTGTACTGTACTGAAGAAATTTTTCCATAAATTGAGATGATGTTGGTGTTGAGGGAAGGCATCTGACAGAAATAAAATCGGGCTTAGGGATTCTACTAGTAATTAATATCTAGGGTGTCAGTGCATTGTAGTGGTAATATGTTATGTTTGAAACGATTATGAAGGATATTTTGTTATATGTATTAAAATCTGATTGGTTGGAAGGTCAGGTTGACTCATCATTCCAATAACGCCAAAGAGTTGTTGGATGATGTCGCTATTGCTTTGATATCGAGTCGAATTGACAGTATCAAAAGGGATATTATTGAGGAACTAATACACAAGTGTAAAACAAGATTTACTGGTATTATTGGCCTACGAAATATTGCTAATATTTTACTATGATATAATGAAAAATTCTCTCTCTCTCTCTCTCTCTCTCTCTCTCTCTCTCTCTCTCATAATGTGCACGAACTTTCTATAAAATCCAAGACCCTTTGAATTCCTGGAATTTCCAGCGTTTTAATGAGTTGAATGTATTGGAATAAGGATGGGGAGAGGAAATATTTATTTGTAAGTTTCAGCATCAAGCTAACTAATTATATGTTATGAATCCATTTATTATAAATACGTATTGTTTTCCTGTACATGTTTAGCGTTTAGACTCGTTTTATTTGAAATACGTAATTAGATAAATAAATTTGCTTTTCAAACATATTTCTCCAACTGTGTATCATCATAAGTTCTCACCCCTTCCTGTTTTTGATAAACTGTTTGAGGAATATTTGCCATATTTGTTGTCGCAGAGCTTAACAACGTCACATTATCTTTAATCTTCCTTTGTTTTGAGAACTACATACATACATACACACACATACCCTCATACATGCATATGCATTTTGGTGTTCGGCTTCATACACATGCGGTGTTTTTTTTTTTTATGGTTCGTGAAAGATGATAAGGCAGCTTTTCACCGTCAGTTCATTGAATATTCACTCTAGCTACTGTTTGTTCTGCTCTCGACTGAAACTTTTATAAGGAGGTTTTATCATTCTTCTTCCCTTGCTAGTCGGAAATACACTGCAAGTTTGCAGTGCAAAGAATATTATGCTCTTGTTGAAGGTTCTACGGGATAGCTGTGTCTGAAGTCTTAATTGTAATTTTTAAATAAATGTTGAGATATTAAAGTTCATTAGTTTTAAAAACTAATTCATAACGTTTTATTACCTTAAGTTCATAACAAATAGTTTTGTCACTTATATTGTTCCAAACTAACTTTTGTTCCATTGTTCTCTTAATATTCCTTTCAAAGTTATACTTACCAAAAATTTACTAATACAAACTTCATAGAGCATTACGAATTTTACACCATTGGACAAGCACTAACAACGCCTTTCAGGATTTTTTTTTTTTTTTAATGTTTAACCAAGTTGTTAGGCCATTTTATGATTTTCCAAGACCTTGGAAGATGCAGATGAATAGACTGTTGAGGATTTTGTAAAAGATTTCTAATCATTGCCAACATGGTTCCAATTTTCTTACTCTTTGTCTTGCACAAACTGTTATCTCCTGGAATGTAAATATACCGGATACACACATACACACTTAATATATATATGTATATATATATATATATATATACGTGTGTGTGTGTGGGGGGGGGTTGTGTATACATTGTATAGTGTGTGTATATATATATATATATATATGTAATACATATAATAAATTTAAAAACAATAGGCAATATCCTTGTGACGTCAAAAAATTGAAGACTATCTCTTCGAACCAACTGAGCTCCTGTTAGTTTTCAGGATAATACGATAAATATATTTACGTTTTTTATTCAATACTTGGTTTCGATTGTTTCGAATCAGTTTTTACGTGATTCTTCGCCAGGACTAAATTGATTGAACGGTGGGATTACACTTTATATAAAGGCTGTGATTGTGAAAATTCAAGATACAAAACGATTTGGATACTACGAAATGCATCAGTAATTATTGATAAATTAAAACTTCTAAGATTCTTGAAAAAAAAAAAGCAGGAATAATTTTGAAATGCATGAATGATTTATTTACAAAGCTTCACAAAATTTCATGACCGATTTCACAAGCTTCCTCCCTCTTCGACGAATCTCGCTGTCCAATCTTGCAAAGGGATTGGCGTACGTTATCACGACCATATCTTTTGTTCAAAGCTGACTAAACTGTGACGCTTACTTGCCCCCTCAGAAAATCTAGATTTTTTAAAGCTGTGGTGATCTCGGATTCGATTTCCTTTAGAGCGGTGCTTTTCCTTATGAAAAGCTGTGCTATGTAGCAGATTCTGCACTCCGATCAAGGCAATTCCTGCTGTTTCTCTTATTTGTCTAGGTTTTTAAAGCTGGTTCGCCTGTACAATATAGGTTAAAAAGTGAGATTTATTCACCTCAAAATATCTAAACATGCAAACTATGTTGGTCCCCGATTTCAGATCCTTTGGTCAGTTCCTTTTGAACAGCGTCACTCCTCAGTAGTTTGTAGTCTCCTGACTCCAGAATTCTCTGTGCATTGAAGTATCTTCTGTACTTTCATAAAGCAACATATATATATATATATATATATATATTGTATATGTGTGTACATACATAATATCCTGTATCCAATATACACTTATATATTTATTTATCGAAATATTGGAAATGGAAAGCAGCTGCTTCTAAAATCGTTTTAATAATCCCGACGTTGCGTGATTACCCCAATCACATTTTCCAGGGCTGCAAACCGAAAACACATACAACGTCGGGATTATTAAAACAATTTTAGAAAACGGCTGCCTTCTATATCCAATGTTTCGAAATGTATAATACTGCTTTTAGCTATCTTCACTCTATGTATTATAGAGTATATGTGTATAGTGTTTCGGTGTCCAGTGTAGGCTTGGATCCAGGAAGATTTTGTCTGAAACGAAAGCGAATCGAGTCCTTGTGTTTAGACACCATCAAACACCCGTCACTCCCCTTTTATTGTGATCCATTTAACGCGACTGGGGATGTGCAGCTCTGGAGCAGAATAAGGTTTATTGTTCGAAATTCAATATCATTGGATTGAGGTTAAGTGAAGTTTATTGGCATTTGCAGAGAATATGGCGACATGGCCTGTCGTTCAATTAACTTTGACCTGTAATGAAGCATTATTGCTCGTACTCTCTCTCTCTCTCTCTCTCTCTCTTCTCTCTCTCTCTCTCTCTCTCTCTCTCTCTTCTCTCTCTCTCTCTCTCTCTCGTTTGGGGTTTTTAGACATTAAAATTGAAAAACCTAATTGAGAAAATTTATATACATATATAATATATATATACATATATGACTGAAAAAATGCAGTTTAAACTAGAAGGGTTAAAAGAGCGAGTAAGCGTGTATGCCAAGCTTGATGCTTCAGATATAAGGGACTGTGCTCAATGTAGGTCAGTGACCAAGTATTATAGATTAAAATGAAAAAGTGACCAAATGTCAAGCCAGTATTCCAGATTTTTTTTTTTTTTTTTTTACGGAGTGGAGAGATATTATGCCAATATTCTGTTTTCGTAACTGCCTTGATATTGTGGAAAAATTTATATCTTTGGGAGTCATAAAATTCTAATATGTTCTTTCTACTTTTCCCAATTGTTTTTATTATTTCTGAAGTTTTTAAAACCATTTTGAGGTTATGGGTGGTCTTGAAAAATCGGTGAATTTTATCAACATAGAAAAACCGCAAGTTTTATGAAAACTTAGTTTTTCTATTAAATCTTAGACGTGTAGTTGATAATATCATTTGAGATTTATATGATTTAAATTTCTTCGAGTCGTTATATTTGGTTTGAGATTTAAACATTGGCGGCTTGTCCTACCTTGATAGATTTTAACTGCACTTTATGGTTCTTTTGCTACAATATATATGATATATGTATATAGAAATGTTTGTGCACATTATATATATATATATATATATATATATATATATATATATATATATATATATATATATACATACATACATATATAGAATATATACATATATAATATTTACAGAGATAGATACGTTTGTTTGAATATGTATATATGTATATAAAATACATACATACATATGTATTCCAAGTTTCTTTTATATCATATGTTTGTCCGTTTCTCTACATCCGCATGTATAATCGAGCATTTCAAAGTCGCAATTTGAATGTTACTTCTATTCAGGATAACTTTTTTTTTTTTTTTCTGAGCCTTTTGGTGATGGCTTGATTGAGAGGTACAGGTCGTTGTGTGGGCGTCGTTGAGCTTTTGGCCAAACGAAAATGTGTGGGAGGTTTTGATTAAACGCTATGGTAACCGGAATGTGAGTAGCTTAAAGGCTGGTCTGTGGAATAGCTATACTCAATTTTTTTAATGAGGCGTATTTGCATGAACTCACAGGGGTGCCCTTTTAGCTCGGAAAAGCTTCCTGCTACCTGATTGGTTGGGCAAGATCATTCTAACCAATTAGCTAGTAGGAAACTTTTCCGAGCTAAAAGGGCACCCCTGCGAGTCAGTGCAAAATGCGCGTCATTAGAAAAATTGAGTATAGTTGGCTGCCTGAAAAATAGATACAGTATGCGGACGTATGTAAATGAAGTATCACTGTGCGTTTTAGAATAGGTTTGACGTTTGGAGTAAATGGAAAAAGAAATTGTATCAAGGTTAGACAGTAATTTATCATTAGTGAACGACCACCCCAGGGATACGAGTTATTCAGTCGCCTGTGATGCTAAAATTACAAACCTATGCTAGGTAGGAAAATTATGGACACAAGTTGTCGGATTAATTCGAATAATTGTCCAGTGTTGGTGATTATTTCATTGACACTTCATCTGTGCCAAACATTTATATCAATCAAAAGCGTTCGAAATGAAATCCTTGTGTGTAATTAATTTTCGAAGTCCATATGTAATCTCTCTGGTACCGAAACTTATTTGTTATTGTCATTTTTTTTTCTGCTTCCCTTGCAATTGAAACGGATTTGTTCTGTCAGAAGACTATCACAGACTGTGTCGAACCCAAAAAAATCATCTTCATGATAGATAGTTATTCCTTTAATATTATTGTCCATATATTTTTTGTAAGTGATCCAGGCTGAGAAGCATTCTTTAACAGGTTATGTATAGTCCATTTCTTTTAGCAATGCATATTTGCACCGACTCGCAGCGGTGCCCTTTTAGCTCGGAAAAGTTTCCGGATCGCTGATTGGTTGGACGAGATAATTCCAACCAATCAGCGATCACGAAACTTTTCCGAGCTTAAAGGGCACCGCTTCGAGTCGGTGCAAATATGCATCGCTAAAAGAAATGGATTATAGTTAGGCGAAATCATCTTATATGAGATACTAGTCGTTCGTTAAAAAAGTGATATGGAGAGAGCTAAGATCCATAGCAGTTTTTTTTACTTACCCTCGCTGTAACCTTCCTGAAGGTGATTTAACCCTTAATTAACTGCTGTCTATTTAAGGTATCGCGCAATTCACTTCTTTGGTGAAAACTAGGGTAGGAAATTTATATGAATTGCGATTTAACCGAGTTTATATTACGTGAATGGAACGAAATTAGTTTTCAATACTTTTGGAATAAGGAACAGATACATAAAGGCTTATTAATTGCTAACGGAAAACTGGAACCTGTCGTTGAATAAAAAATTGTTCTTGAATTTGATGCAATAAAAGGGCAAAATTAACGCAATCTTAAGACACTTGTAATATCGGTTAAAATATTCTGATGTCTTAGAATTTCCAAAGTAAATAGTCTCATGATTATTTGTCCTTTTATACAGTATCTACAAAATATTTACGTATTGCTTTCGACTTTGACGACCCTCTCTCTCTCTCTCTCTCTCTCTCTCTCTCTCTCTCTCTCTCTCTCTCTCTCTCTCTCTCGCTTCAAAGCAGTTTATTTTTTCTCTGATACACATTTCTTT